>NC_037686.1:371011-591447 GCF_003255815.1 Theropithecus gelada
GGGACGGAACAGTGACAACTGGGGGACGGAACAGTGACAACAGGGGGACGGAACAGTGACAACTGGGGGACAGAACAGTGACAACTGGGGGACAGGGACAGTGACAACTGGGGGACAGGGACAGTGACAACTGGGGGACGGAACAGTGACAACTGACGGACGGAACAGTGACAACTGGGAGACAGAACAGTGACAACTGGGGGACAGAACAGTGACAACTGGCGGACAGAACAGTGACAACAGGGGCCCAGTCTTGGGCAGTGGTCACAGTTGAGGGCCACCGGAGGTCTTCCCAGCAGACAGGGCCACGTACAACCGTGTCACAGCACATGCCTAAGAAATCGTGTTGCTGACAGCACAGTCAGTGTCAGGCCACAGTCAGCGTCCACACATGCCCCTGCTTCTCAGGCTGTGAACCTGAATCGCTCCCGTGCAGAGGAAGCCGTCCACAAAGTTGGAGTCTCAAGGTGAGAGCCGAGGCACAGCAGAGGGACGTGTCTGCCTGAAGACTCTGTCCTCTTCCAGACACCTGTCCTGTCCCCACTTCCCCAGCCAGGCAACCTCTCACAGCAGGGTGTTCACTCTCAACCAGGCAGAAGAATTGGCCCATCTTCTGAAAGGGCAGAAGATGACGGGGGGACAGCCACACATGTTCCAAACTGCTCTCAGCTTCCAGCTCAGGCTCAGCCATTTTGCAGCCCACGATGGCATGTCTGTCTGTGTGGCATGCAGTCTGCCCCACCCCACGTTCGTCCCCAGGACAAGCGCGGCCACAGCTCCCACACCAGAGTTCCCAGGAAGACAACGATCAGGCCAGAACGCTGGACTTTTGCTTGGGTCAATGTTGTATGTTTCTTAGATGCTGACGCACTAGTCAAGGCTCTGGCGGGCACGGCTGACAGCCAGGATGTGGGTTTTCACACGGGTGTCTGTGAGGCTGGATGACCTTCCACTTCCTACTCCAGGTCACTTATTTCTAACATGTGTCATCATGACCCAAATCTCACTTTAAAAGCATTCTTCCACTTTATGAAGCTCCAGTCAGGATTTACGACTTAATTTTTAGAGAAGTTTTAGGCTCACAGCAAAATTGGAGAGGAACATGCAGAGATTTCCCACGTGCTCTCTGCCTCCCACCCCCAACACATGCACAGCCTCCCACACGATCACATCCCACCCAGAGTGTGCATCGTTACGCTCGATGGCCTGACACCACCGCTCCTGCATCACCCAGAGTCTGTGGCCTTCGTTAGGGTTCACTCTTGTACGTTCTCATGGGTCTCACGGGACAAATGTATTTTGCCATGTATTTTGCCATGGCTCTACTGCTATAGCACCATACAGAACAGGCTCACGGCCCTAAAAACCCTTTGTGCTCCTCCTAATCGTCCCTCCCTCCCCACTACCCTGGCAATGACCTTCTTACTGTCTCTACAGTTTTGCCTATTCCAGAATGTCACACACTTGAATCACACTGTACGGAGCTTTCAGACTGGCTTCTGTCACTCAGTCACCTCAGTCACAGGCATTTATGTTTCCTCCATGTCTTCACAGCTTGAAAAGAAAAAGCGCATTTCTTTTTAGTGAATAATATTTCATTGTCTGGATGTACCACAGTTTAGTCACCCATTCTCCTCCTGAAGGACATCTGGGTTGCTTCTGAGATTTAGCCATGATGAACAAAGCTGCTATAAGCTTCCATGCGAAGGTTTCTGTGCGGACATAACATTTCAACTCCTCTGTGTAAATACCAAGGAGCGCAATTGTTGGATCATATGGTAAGATTATGCTGAGTTTTGAAAGAAACTGTCAAACTGTTTTCCAATGCGGCTGCCCCGTTCTGCATCCTCCCAGCCATAGATGAGAGTTCCTGTGGCTCCACATCCTCGCCAGCATTTCGTGGTGTCCGTGTTCTGGATTGGGGCCATTCCAAGAGGTATACAGTGGGATCTCATTATTTAATTTGCATTTCCCTGGAGCATCTCTTCATATGCTTAGTTTCCATCTGCATATTTTCTTTGGTGAGGTGTCTATTAAAGTCTTTGGCCAATTTTTTAATCAGGTTTTTTTTTTTCTTACTGTTGAGTTTTACGAGTTCTTCGTATAGTTTGTTCCATTATCAGATTGTCTCTGTAAATATTTTCCTTATGGCTTCTCTTCCTTTCTTTCTTTTTTTTGAGACAGAGTCTCACTCCATTGCCCAGGCTGGAGTGCCATGGTGCAATGTCAGCTTGCTGCAGCCTCCGCCTCCCAGGTTCAAGCGATCCTCCTGTCTCAGCCTCCCACGTAGCTGGGATTACAGGCACCCACCACTATGATCAGCGAATTTTTGTATTTTTAGTAGAGATGGGGTTTCACCATGTTGGCCAGGCTGGTCTCAAACTCCTGACACCAGGTGATCCACCTGCCTTGGCCTCCCAAAGTGCTGGGATTACAGGCGTGAGCCACTGCACCCAGCCCTCTTTTCATTGACTTAAAAGTATTTTCACAGGGCAGAAATGTATAATTTTAATGAAGTGCAGCTTATCAATTATTTCTTTCATGCACCATGCCTTCTGCATTATATCTAAAACATCACCATCAAACCTGAGGTCATCTAGATTTTCTCCTACATTATCTCCTAGGAGTTTTAAGTTTTGTGTTTCACATTTAAGCCTGTGATCTATTTTTAATTAATTTTTGTGAAAAGTATAAGGTCTATGCTTAGATTCATTTTTTTGTGTGTGCACGTGGATAGCCAGCTCTTTCAGTGCCATTTGTTGAAAAGATAATCTTGCCTCCACCGTATTACCTTTACTTCTTTGTCAAGATTTGTGGGCCATATTTTTACGTGGATCTGCCTCTGGGCTCTCTGCTGTGGTCGAACGATCCATCTGTCTGTTCTTCTGCCATCCTGTCTTGATGCCTGTAGCTTTATGGTAAGTCTTAAAGTCAGGCAAAATCATTCCTCCTCCTTTGCTATTGTCCTTCAGCACCGTGTTGGCCACTCCAGGCATTCTCCCTTTCCATACAAACTTTAGAATCCGTTTGTCCATATCCAAAAAACAACTGACTTGGATTTTTATGAGGAGTGCACTGGATCCATTTATGAATTTGGCAAGAACCGGCATCTTGACTATCTTGAGTCTTCCTATCCATGAACTCGGAATGTTTCTCCATTGACTTCTTTAATCAGTTTTGTTGTTTCCCTCAGATAAATCTCATGCATATTTTGTTAGATATACCTAAGTATGTAATTTTTTTCATGCTATTATAAATGGTTTTGTGTTTTAAATTTCAAATTCCATTTGTGTATTGTTCATATCTAGGAAAAAAGCAGCGTGAAGCCAAGCGAGGATTTTAGGCAAAGAACAGACACGGCTGAATTTTGTTTTCAAACTAGAACCCAGCTGATGTTCAGAATGGATTAAAGGAGAATAGGTGCTGGGGGAAACGGGAAAATACCAACGGGAAATTCTGACCTTCTAGGGCAGCACGCCGAAACTTGGATGTGTATATTCATCACCTGGCAATTACAGTAGAAGATACGCTGTGGTAGGCCTGGTTGGAATCCAAGATTCGGCACGTCCAGCAAGCCCCAGGTGATGCCAACGCTGCAGGCTCTCAGACAACCCTGAGTCAAGAGGGTCTGGGGGAAAGAGGATGAGGCTCTGAGCTCAGGCAGAGACAGCGAGGAGGGGAGGAAGGACTGCGTTCCTTGGTATCTTGCCACTCTTGTCTTTCCCCCTCCCTGTATCAGAAGTCGGTCTGGAGCAGGAAGGAGGGGGATGAAGG
Source organism: Theropithecus gelada (assembly GCF_003255815.1). Lineage (NCBI taxonomy): Eukaryota > Metazoa > Chordata > Mammalia > Primates > Cercopithecidae > Theropithecus > Theropithecus gelada. Next base: position 374,786 of record NC_037686.1, read on the forward strand.
AGTCAGTGGGAGCGGACGAGTGAAAAGCACCTGCCTTTGGAATCCTTCGTTGATCTGAGATACATTATCCGAGCCAGGGACCACGGAAAAGCTGCCAGTGTCCCCTAGCCAGTGGGATGTGCCGGCTGGATTTGTCCTGCAGCCCTGGCCCTTGGCTACACTGACCTGAGGGATGCCCTTGACTGCCTGTCAGCAGGGCCTGCGTCAGATGCCTCTTCCGCATCCCCTTCTCCTTCCAAAATGCGAACATGGCTCATCAAAAGGAGAGAGAGATGTGGGGTCACATAAGCACTTGGGTATCCCCTGGGCTCACTGCTTTGCTTTCCAAACTGTAGTTTTCTCAGCTATGAAAAGAGGGGCTTGGTTTAGAAGATACCTCTAATCGCCTTTCAGGAATCCCATGATCTGAGCTCTCACCTCAGCCTTTGAAAGCCTCCCCTTTGTTTCCAAAGACCAATGTCCAAGCCACGCTGCCTGCAAAGGGTCAGGCTTTCTCCTCTTGGGCTTCTGCCAGGACTGAAGAGAAACGCATGACAAGTATCCCGCCCAACAGAGGCAGGTGGGAGGGCTTTTCCAGGAGCATTCTGCTACTGCTTCTCATGGCCACGGAGGACCCGCTGCTGGATGCTTTCTCGGGTGAGCGTGCATTTCCCACCCCGTGGACCTCCTTCCTTGTTCTTCTGACCATGGTTCCATCCACAAACGCCCATGCCCAGGAAGGTCAGGGTCCCAGCTTTGCTTAGGCCAAGGAACGGAAGTCTAACACCACAGCTGTCTCGCTAGAAGATAAAGTGAGGCCTAAAAGAAGGTCCTCTCTGGGGAAAATTAGGGCCCAATCCTCCTGGTATTCCTTCTTTCATTCTTTACCACAGAGAAATTCCACCAAAATTAGTAAAGTATTCATTACCATGAGTTCAGTCTCCTACAAAGCCTAGTCCATTGTGAGGTCGAATTCAAACATGTTTGTACAAATGGATCTAAGTGAGTTTTCTTGAGACATCAAAAAGGATAAGAAAAAATATCACAAGAGAACTTTTTCAGATAAAAGGCATACTCTATTCCAATTTAAGTATTATCCATGTCACTCCATTCCTTTGTCCAAAAATATAAGCTGAAGCAAATATCTGCTGGAGGCCACACCTAGGGGCAGGAACGGTCCTCATCAGGCACCAAGCAGGTCCCACAGTGACTGAAGTGGGCTGTGAGCAAACAACATGATGGGCCTCAAGATCCTGCAGAGGCTCTTGGCCTCTGTGTGGAGGAGACGGAGAGGGCCTGGGGACAGGGACATGCGGCCCACCGGCTACTGCGTCTTCCCCTTTTTTGCAAGAAATATGACTGGCTTTTTTTTTTTTTTTTTTTTGAGACAGGGTCTTGCTCTGTTGCCCAGGCTGGAGTGCAGTGGTGCAATCATAGCTCACTGCCACCTAGATCTCCTGGGCTCAAGGGATCCTCCCACCTCAGCCTCCTGAGCAGCTGGAACTACAGGTGCACACCACCATGCCAGGCTAATTGTTAATTTTTTTTAAGAGATGGGGTCTTGCTACATTGCCCAGGCTGGTCTCAAACTCCTGGACTCAAGTGATCCTCCTGCCTCGGCCTCCCAAAGCGCTGTGATTATAGACGTGAGCCACCGGACCTGGCTGGATTTTTAACGTGAAGTCTCCTAATTTAGTCTTAATGTTGGCCATTTATTTATAATTTTTAAACACTGAGGACATTATTTTTAAAACAATGAGGTGTATACACTGAGTTAAACATGCATCTGGACCAGATGTGACCCCTGAACATCACTTTGCCACCTCTCACACACAAAGCAGAGCCCCTTCCGTAAGGAATCCACAGTCACTTAAGGCATCCATGTGCCAACATACCGAGTTTCAAATCTGTTACAGATTTACAGACCCTTCAGTCTGGCCCCCCTGGATTAATCCAAACTGCATCTCAGATTCCCCTGACAAACACCCCATTCTAATGAGGCCGATCTCCTGGGCACCTGTGAGCAGAGACCATTTCCAGTTCCTCCTCCATCCCTTGGCTCAAATTCTTTCGTTCCTCTGCAATGTCCTTTCTTCTCCCTTAGAGCCACGAAGCACAGTCACACCCCACCTTTCTACACCATTGTCCTTGACTCCTTCGGTGAATGTGTGTTTTATTATCTGCACCACACAGTTTAGCACGGAGTCATGCACGGCGGCTTACTGTGAGCCCGCCGTTTCGTATGTATCCCCGGTGAGGTTGTGAATTCCGGAGGGAAGAGGCCAGGTCTGCCGGCTGTTCACAAGATTTCTTGTGTTTTAGGGTAACAGGAGTCCATGTGCACCATAAGCTATAAAGGCACCCAGGACACTGGCCACAAAGCACACTGCATTAATTGATACAAAACAGAACCGCCAGGCAGGGACCAGCGGCTCATGCCTGTAATCGCAGCACTTTAGGAGGCTGAGGCAGGAGGATTGCTTAAGACCAGCCTGGCCAACATAGCAAGAACCTGTCTTTACAAAAAAAAAAAAAAGAAATCAGCCGGGTGTCGTGGCAAGCACCAGAGTCCCAGCTACTCTGGAGGCTGAGCCACAAGGATTCCTGGAGCCTAGGAGTGAACCAGCCTCGAGCTCCTGGGCTCCAGGGACCCTGTTGTCTCTGGGCCACAGAGTGAGACATCTCTTTAAAAAACCAAAACAAAAAACAGAGCCACCACTGTGAACTTGGCATTCCTCGTGAAATCACTAGAAAAAGATCTAGTGAAGAAAGTGCCAAGTACAGACTGAAGACAGCGAACTTAACGTTTGCACCTTTGAGGATCCACTTCCCTCTGGAGTCACATCAACACCGGACGTGACTAAGGCTTCTTTGGGGGCTTCCCAGCCATCAAGAGGAGCCACCCCAGACCCAGGGCAAGCACCCTCAGGCCCCGAACTGTGGCTCCTGGGAGCCCATGGCGTTTGTCTATGACCCATAAACCATCTTAACCCCAGATAAGCAGGACTCACGCTCATGCTGAACCATGAGGAATCCTCCGCCAACCTCAGCACCTGGAGCCCCCGGGCTGCACATTCCCTGGGTCAGCCTGAGTCCTTAACTGTCACCCGAAAACCCCGAGTCAGACAGAGTCAACCTAACCTCGGGAGTCAAAGAACTTTATGCTGTTTGGTTTGTTGTCATCTTTGAGACAGACGGGTGTGGGGTAGAATCCCCTCTACCTCTGGAGTCTCCAGACGCTCCCATGATCTGCACCTGTGGCCCCTCTCCCTCCGGCCAAGCGCCGGCTTCATTTCCATCCCAGTTCCTCTGCTCCCCTGCAGATCCTCCTCTGCACCCAGGAGGAAGGGAGCAGCACCCACCTGGCCCAAAGTCCTCACTGGGGTATCAGGACCGCTGCGCCGGCCACACCATCACTCCCTGTCCTGCGTGGAGGGAGCAGTGGCTTGGACCTGCAGCCAGTGGGCTGGGAGCCACTTCCCAATGTTGCATCCAATTGAATCTGACTCCCGAGGTTGGGCTGGATATGTCTGACTCGGCGTTTCTGCAGGCTGACCTAGGAAACGTGCAGCCCAAGGGCTGCAGGGGCTGGAGTGGTTGAGGATTCCTCATGGCTTAGCAGCTGTATTAGTCTGTTCTTACACTGCTATCAAAAATACCTGAGACTGGGTAATTTATATTAAAAAAGAGGTTTAACTGGCTCACAGTTCTGCAGGGGGCTGTACAGGAAGCACAGCGGCTTCTGCCTCTGGGGAAGCCTCAGGAAGCTTCTGATCAGGGCAAAGGCAAAGGGGGAGCAGGCACATCTGAATGGTTAATGCGGGAGGAAGAGAGCACGAGGCGGGCGCTGCACACTTTCGAACAACCGGACTTCATAAGAACTCACTACCACGACAACAGCACCAAACAGATGGTCTAAGCCATTCACGAGAAACCAGCCCCACGGTCCAGCCACCGCCTACCAGGCCCCACCTCCAACGCTGACGATTCCAATTCGAGATCAGGTCTGGTGGGACACAGAGTCCAACGCTGACGATTACAATTCGAGATCAGGTCTGGTGGGACACAGAGTCCAACCACATTAGCAAGAGCATGGGTCCTGTTTGTCTGGGGTCAAGGTGGTTCCTGGACCAGAGACAAATGCCACAGGCTCTCAGGATCTTCAGTTTGGGGCCTGAGGTTGCGTCTCTCAAAAAGAAAGTGTTTGAATTTGGATCTGGTGTACAAGCCCCGTCCCCATATAATATGTATATTATAAATATATATATGTTATGTATTATATATAAATGCCATAAATATATAAAAATACCCACACACACACACACACACACACACACACACACATATATATATTTAGAGATGGGATCTTACTGTGCTGCCCAGGCTGGAATGCAGTGACACAATCATAGCTCACTGCAGCCTCCAACTGGGCTCAAGCAAGCCTCCCACCTCAGCCTCCTGAGTAGCTGGACTACTGCAGGTGCGTCACTACACCCAGCTACTTTTCATTTTTTGTAGAGACTCAAACTCCTGGCCTGAAGCTACATCCTGCCTCAGCTTCCCAAAGTGCTGGGATTACAGGCATGAGCCACAGGGCCCAGCCCCCACTAGGTTTTTGAATCTGCCTGGCAGTGATATGATTTTCATGCAGAAACACCTAGACTATGGGATAAACGCCTACAATAAACAGCTAGAGAAGCTGGAGATGGGATGAAGAATCCAGGCCACGTGCTCTTTCTTTCCCTTGTGGGAATTTTGCCTGGGCAAGAAGACGACACATTTTTAATGTCTCTGTTTTGAAATGAACATAACTCACCTGGTGTATGATCTTTAGGTTATAATTAGGTTTGCTTTTTCTGTGAACTATATTCTGCCTTCAAGTATTTCAATCCATCTGATGTGCTGGCAGGCGGGGGCGGGGGGCTCTGAGTGCGTTCCCATAAAGTATTTTCATTTCAGTTGAGAAGATTAATTAATGTTGACTTCTACAAACAAATGCTGTTCAGAGAATGATAATGACATACTGAGATGATGAGTAAAGAATTAACACTATCTTCGAACGTCTGTAAAAGACAGACATAAACACAACCACAAAATGTTCTCTGCACATTACCCAAGAAAAAGAGGTGCATGTTTGCTCAGATGCACTCCCTGTTAACTGTGAAACCTGTCCCTTTCTACCCAGTGAAAACAAACACGGAGTATGTTTGTGGAGCAAGACTCTTCATGAGACTAGAACATTCTGCAGTGTATTAACCAGGGACCTATGTGATGTGTACATAAAATCATTTTATTGCACCTGACCTTCAACTGTCTCTCCATAATCTTTCTGCTAACATTAAGGCCAACGAGGTGCAAATTACGGTAAGAAGACAGAGGGGACGGACTGGGAGGGTGAACGGGTAAGAAGACAGAGTGGATGGAGTGGGAGGGTGAACGGGTAAGAAGACAGAGGGGACGGAGTGGGAGGGTGAACGGGTAAGAAGACAGAGTGGATGGAGTGGGAGGGTGAACAGGTAAGAAGACAGAGGGGACGGACTGGGAGGGTGAACAGAGCGGAGCAGCCGCCAGGCGGGTTTCTCATGGGCTCGGAGGACGCCCAAACCCTCAGACCTGGCACCCAGCCTGGACCGGGTCGGGATCCTGCGGGCTCCCCGGGGCGGCCCCTGTTTGTATTCTAATGTGTTTTGCAGCAGCGAACAGAAGCTGCACTGTTATGCTGGAACATTTCATGAACCTCAAGTCTTTTATCTGAAATCGAAGCTTAAATGACTTCTTTTAACTACTGGCTCGTGGGCCAGCCCTATCCAGTGGCTGAATAAAAAGGAGGAAGGCCGGTGCTGTCCCATTTGCAGGCTTCAATGAGCTCGACAGCCCCGGGATCTCAGAGGGCAGAGAGCTGATCTGGTTGCAGGACTTCAAAGACAACGGGCGCAGGAGCCCGCACCGCCTCGGACTGGCTGTGGCCGAGCCCCAGCTGGACGGCACGACGTGAGGCCTCCCGATGGCCAGGCCCGTCCACCCTGGGTCTGGGGAGGGGGCTGGCTGGGCGGCGGGCGGCATCTTCCAGTGGGAAAGTGAGTTTACCCAAACAAAACAAAACGCGTCTGCCTACAGTTAAGAGTCCAGTTTCTCTGCACCGAAGGCGGAAATCGTGCTTTTATGACCAGAGCTTCCTTCTTCCCATGACCTCCCCTTGTAAGATTGTGTCTTCTCTGGGAACGACTAGGTATTAATTATATGGTAAATGCTTTCTATAGTGCCAAAGACTCTATACATGCCTGAAAGAAAAAAGAAAAATAAAGCAAACGCTGTTCTTCGAGAAAAATGGAGTCTCGCCAGTGAGCAATTCTTACGAAACAGGAGAATCTGGCTTGGCAGAAGCCACGGGGCCATCCCAGAGAGCGCCATGAGCTGCCCCACCCTGCTTCCAGCACCTGCTCTTCACCCGGCAGCCCCCTCTGCCATCCCGAGGCTGTCATCCCTCCATCCCCCCAGCTCCACGGGGCCCTCCAGTGCTCCAGGCCACTGACCCGAGTGGATCCCGGAACCAGCAGCGTCAACATCACTCTCGGCAACCTTGCCAGAAACGCAAATTCTCAGAACACCCCAGACCTTCTGAATCGCACACAGCGACTGGATGTCCAAGAGCTGGAGCACCAGTACCTCTGCTCAGTGTCCCGACACAGCAGACAGTGAGAGCGGCAGGGCAGGGCAAAGGGCAGGCCAGAGGCACCCTGGGCCACTCGGAGGCTGCAGAGGGCAGCCCTCTGCCCAAGGCAGACATGGTCTCACGGAGTGCCAGGCAATCTTGGGGCCCAACCACAAGCCAGTTAGGAAGGCCAGGGAGTACGACAACCACTGGTTAATGATGTCGTAACACTCTGGGTGCTGCCTACTAATCATGGCATCATTAACAATCTCCAGGACTCTGCAAACAGATCCCCAAGTTTGCTCTTTCACCCACAGTAAAGACACTCCCACACTTTGTCTACAAACAAGCTTCGTTTCACCAGGGCAGCCTGGGCGTGGAGAGGTGAACGCAGTTGCAGTGGCCGGTAGAGAGGGAGAGGGTACGCGTCCTAACAGGTCTCTGTGGGCACATTGCTGGCCCAAGACACCGGGAGAAATGGAAGTTGAGGGCAGGCAGCGTGTGGGGAGTGAGGTCAGTGCTATGTGCGGCCAAGGAGGGTGGCCGGGATTCGGGGAAGCAGAACTGAGCCCAGCAGACACCCCTGCACCCCCACCCAGGCCCACACCAGAGCAGGAAGGCGGGAGTGCCATGACCGGAGGGCCAGCGCTCCATTTCCCGCAACACGTCCCAACATGTGCCTCTGACGGACAGTGACTGACACACTAACTCATTCAACAAACATGCCTAGAGCTCACACTAGATGCCAGGCAGGGGCAGGGTGCCTTCCTACACATCCCACAGGGCTCAGGGCTCCAGGACGTTGGCCGTTCTGCTGTGGCAGACGTGAATTACGCGCCGTGAGGATGGTGGCCAAGCACTGGGTTGGTGAGGCGCCGGCGGAAGGATGAGAATCCGCATCTCAGCCTGACAGTCCGACTTTCTAACCCTCCTTATACACACTCCCAAATGCTGGAAACTTTATTTCCTCGTGAAACACGGCCATTCGTGAGAGGACAAACTCGCAGGTGAGAAAATACACAGGAAACGCTTATTTCTCTATGAAAACATGAGTCTGAGGAAAGCCAAGAGATTCTACAGACATTTCTGCAGCCCTCTACTGGAGACGTGCAAAGGTCTGCACGTGTACCCCTTCGGACGTCAAGGGTTTACCGAACACCATTTCCACACGGTCTACAGCTATGTCAGAGGGCAGCTACTCCACCATCACTTCTGATCCACACACCTGTCAGATGTTCGTCTGGAGAAGGAGAAATAAAACTCAATGTTGTTAATTGCACTCCAAAGAGTCCCACAATTTTTTCTGCCTTTTTATTGTAGTAAAATGTATATAACAAATGTTGCCACTTTCATCATTTTTAGATTTATTTTTAGAGATGGAGTCTCACTATGTTGCCCAGGCTGGCCTCCGAATCCCTGGCTCAAATGATCCTCCCTCCTCAGCCTCCCAGTAACTGAGACACAATTCAGGGGTGTTACTAACATTTGCACTGCTGTGCAACTGTCACCACCATCCATTTCCAGATCTCTTCCCTGAACAGAAAACTCTGTAATCGTCACGCAGTAAAGTCTCCATTCTTCCCTCCCCCAGGGTCCGGTAACCTCTAATCTACTTCCTGTCTCTAAGAGCTTGTGTATGCTAGATATGTCACATAAGCAGTATCATATATTTGTCATATCAGAGAGTTTAGTCACTGGCTTATTCCACTTAGCATAATGTTTTCCAGGGTTCATCCAAACTTCATTCCTTTTTATGGCTGAGTAATATTTCATTGCATGGATATACCACATTTCTTATCTCTTTATCGGTTGATAGACTCGTAAGTTATGTCCACCCTCTGGCCGTTGTGAATAATTCTGTAACGAACAGTGGGTACAAATGTCCACTCCGGTCCTTGTTTTCAATTACTGTGGTTGTACACCTAGAAGTGCAATTGTTGGGTCAAGTGGTAATTGTATGTTTAACGTGTAGAGAAACCATCAAACTGTTTTCCATAGTAGCTGCATCGTTTTAAACCCCTATCAGTAATAAAAAGGGGCTCCAATTTCTCCACATCTTTGCCAATGCTTGTTATTTTCTGATTTTTTAAATCATAACCCCTCTGGTAGGTGTGAAGTGGTATCTCACTGTGGTTTTGATTTTCCTTTCTCAAATAACTAAGAATACTCGGTATGTTTTCATTCGTTTATTGGCTACACACATCATCTTTGGAGAAATGTCTATTTGCCCATTTTTGTGTTTGGTTATTTGTCCTTTTGTTGAGTATTTTTTTTTTTTTGCAGTTTTTTATATATTCTGAATATTAAGCCCTCATCAGATAAATGACTTGCAAATATTTTCTCCCATTTTGTAGGATGTCTTTTTACTTTCTTAATAATGTCTTTGGATGCACACAAGTCTTTCATTTTGATAAAGTCAAATTTATCTGTTTTTTTTTTTCTTTTGTTGTTCATACTTTAGGTGTCACAGCTGAGAACCCATTGCCATATCCAACATCATGGAAACTTACCCCTGTTTTCTCCTAAGAATTTTATGGTCTTGGCTCTTAAATGTAAGTCACTGATCCATTTCAGGCTGATTTTTGTATCTGATAGGAGACAGGGTCCAACTCCATTCTTTTGATGTGGAAACCCAGCTGCCCCAGCACCATCTGTTGAAAAGATGATTCTTTCCCATTAAATGAACTTGGAGCTATTATCAAAAATCGTCCGGCCATAGCTGTGTGGACGTCCGGACTCTCAGTTCTCTTCATAGTCTATGCATCTATCCTCAGGTCCACACCACAGCGTGTGGATTACAGTACTTCTGTAAATTGTGAGACTGGGAAGTGTGAGTCCTCTGACTTTGTTCTTTCTCAAGACTGTGTTGGCTGTTAGGTGTGCCTTGAAAGTCTGTATGAATCTTAAGATAAGCTTTTGCAAAAGGCTGTTAGAATTTTGATAGGGATTGTATTGCATCTGTAGACGGTTCTAGGTAGTATTGACATGTTAGCTACAGTAAGTCTTCTTACCCATGAATATGGAATGTCTTTCCATTTAATTAGGTATTCTTCAATTTCGTTCAGCAACATTTTGTATTTTTTTCAGTGTACACATCTTTCTTGCTGGGTTAAATTTACTTCTAGGTATTTTATTCGTTTAGAGCTAATTTAAATGAAATGACTTTGTTAATTTCCTTTTCAGATTGTTCATGGCACATGTATAGAAACACACTTGATTTTTGCATGTTGATCTTGTTCCCAGCAATTCTGCTGAATTCATTTATTAGTTCTAGTAGCTTTCTTGTGGAGTCTTGGAGATATTCCACACATAAGACCATGTCATTTTTAACAGGGATAGTTTTCATTCTTTTCTTTACAATTGGATGCCTTTTATTTCGTTTTCTTGTCTAGTTGCTCTGGTTAGAACCTGGAGTACAACGTTGAACAGCATCGGTAAAAGTGGGTATCCTCTCTTGTTCCTTGTCTTAGGGGTTAAAGTGTTCACCACTGAGTATGGTGTTAGTAGGTTTTTCATAAATACCCTGCTACAGACTTAATGTTTGTGTCCCCCTACAACTCACATGTTGAAACCTAATTCCCAGTGTGAGCGTATTAGGAAGTGAAGCCTTCGGGAGGTGATTAGGTCATGAGGGCAGAGCTCTGGTAAATGGGATTAGTGTCCTTACAAAAGAGATCCCAGAGAGTAGGCTGGCGCCTTCCACCGTGTGAAGATATAACAAGAATGTTCCGTCTATGAACCAGGAAACAGGCCCTCACCAGACACAGAATCTGGTGCCGCGATCTCAGACTTCCGACCTCTGGAACAACGAGAAATAAACCTCTGTTGTTCATGGGCCACCTTGTATATGGTGTTTTGTTAAAGGCGCCCAGATGGACGAGGACACACCCTTTACCTTGTTGAAGAAGTTCCTTCTATTTCTAGGGTTTTGTGTGTTTTTATAATCAAAGGAGGTTAGGATTTTGTCAAATGCCTTTTCTGTGTTTATTGAGATCTCATTTTTTTTTTCTTTCATTCTATAAATGTGGTATATTGTATTGTTTTTCTTTTTTTTTTTTGTGAAACAAGGTCTCACTCTGTGACCCAGGCTGGAGTGCCCTGGCATGATCACAGTTCACTGCAGCCTCCACCTCTGAGGCTCAGGTGATCCTCCCACCTCAGCCTCCTAAGCAGCTGGGACCAAAGGGACCCGCCACCATCCCCGGCTAATTTTTGTATTTTTTGTAGAAACAGGCTTTTGCCACGTTGTCCAGGCTGGTCTTGAACTCCTGGGTTCAAGTGATCGCCCACCTCAGCTTCCCAAAGTGCTGGGATTACAGGCCTGAGCCACCGTGCCCAGCCCTGATTTTCTTACGTTGAACAATTCCATTATCCCTGAAAGAGATAACTAATTACAAACTATGTATTACTCTATGAAAATTATGCTCTGAGCACCATTTTAAAGATTACTTCATTATTTCATTCAAGACATATTTATTTTTCACCCAGGCATTATTTCGAGCACTGAAGGCACAGCCTGGACTAAACAGTTATCTCTGCCTTCCTGTGAGAGGAGAGACAGAGAGTGAGTGAGGCAGGTATATATCAAGTATACAGTCAGCGATAAGTGATAAGGAAAATAATATGGCAAAAACGGGGGAAAGAGTATGAAGAGGCTGAGATTCTAGACAGAGAGGCCTAACTTACAGCATCACGGATTACACACGTGTCCACAACTCAACACTGCTTTCGAAACAGGAACACTTTTAGCAAAGAGGAAGAAATTGCCTAAACAGACTCAGTGTCTTTTCCACAACAATCATCCGCTAAGCCGCAGGCCTAACCAGGAAATCCCATTTCCTTTTGGCCTCGTGTCCTCCACCAACAGATCCAACCCCGATGCCAAACGCTGTGTGGTTTGCAGGTGTTGTGAGCCAATGCGGGCATGCCCAGGGCCAAAGGCTGCCCTCTGGAACCAGGGCAAGGTTGCAGACTTCATCAAACAACGAATGGAGCCTACTCCAAAATCAAATGCTCAACACATGCAGCTTTTCTCAGGCCCTTTACTCATTTCCACGGCTGAAAATACTCAGGATGGGCATTCGTCCACAACTCCTACAGGTTAATTTCCTGACATAGGAGTCTTTAAGAAGTTATAAAAGGTTACATTATCTTTTCATTTTTGACAACTATATACTAACAGAACTTGAACACAGCCATCTGACCTTCAGAATCAATGAAATACACAGCCTGAGAATAAAGAGAGGGCGTGCTGTTTGATGACCTGACGTCAACACCTAAGCAGCCACTAAGTGTGGCTTGAGCCGGAGCACAGAAATGAAAGGAAAATAAACTCAGATTTTAAAAGCCAGATGTTACCCAGGTTAAACACAACCTCATTTAAATTACGAAATGACAAGATACTTATTAACAGCGATGGAGCCGTGAACAGAGCACGTCTCAGAGAAGCGCCCGTGAGCTCCGCGGCCTCGCGCCACCGTTTCCGGTGGGCAGCACCCCTCTTGGCTCGTGCCCTTCCTCCCGGCTCCCGCCACAGCAGACAGGAAGCACTGTGTGAGCAACAGGAAACCTGCGCTTCCTTGTCTTGTGCACTGGCCAACCAATTAGCATGTCACCATGAGGGGCAGATGCACATGAATATGGAGCACGGAGCCTCATTTTTCTGTTCAGTCTGTCAAGCCATGAATTCACTCATCCCATTTTGTCCTAAAACCTTGGGGTGGGGGTGGGGGTGGGGGCTGCAGGGAAGGAGGGTTTCAAAAGCCCCATCTACAGGGATGTGAAAAAAAAGAAAAAAAAAGTCAGGCTCTGTCAGCCCTAAAGGGCATTTCTAAGAGCAATGGTACCATCTTTCCATATCCAGGTGCACTTCCCTGTGGAAGGTTCTAGACACACTGGCCGCTCAGATTATTCCCTGTGGCAGACAGTGGTATTGTTACATCTGCTCTCCACTTGTGTAAAGAAAAGGGAAGACCTGATCTGAGAGTTTTGAGGCTGAAAGATATAGCAGGTATAACCAGATATTTAACATGAAAAACCCAAAGATCCAAATGAGATGATTGGTTGACATAAGCTCCGATAAAGGTACAGAAACGAAAATATGCAATGCCTAATTCTACTGATCAGATTAGAGCAATTTCTATAGAAAATTACTATTCTTTGCTCACAACACAGTTTAAAGCAATGTAAACACATTCCTATTGCTACTGTGCCCAAATACTTCTCTGCCGAGCTATTAGCCATCGTTTCATTTTATAAAAACCGTAATAGAAAATGTGGCCAAACAGATAGTGGAGTGTTCCCAGCAATATGGAGAAACAGTTGTGTTTATGCAGAGATTAGTCTTTCAAATTGAGAGATCTCCAAAGCTCCATTTGTACTCGAAAGGCTTGTCTTTTTGTTACCCAGTAAATAGCTCATTCATATTCTACAAAGAAAACCCTCTAAATTGGGAGAAATAGCCATATTTAACATTAGGTAGGGAAATGGGGCTGAAAGCGAGAAAAGAAGTCTATTTCCCCCAGTTTCTTGGACTAGATTAAAGCTTTCCTTTATAATTTAAAACAGCCTCTGTTTTCTCCACATATAAGAGGCAGAAATTTCATGAAAGGCTGAGAAGTACTATCCATTAATGCAGAAATTATGCCAAAGAACAAGTTAAGAAACACATTTTTAAAAAGCAGTCTTGGGTCCTTTTCTCTTATTCTGCCGTACATGTTTCTTAGCTGCTGCAGCTCCCGTAAGACGGGGGTGGCTGTCAAGCTGGCCTGAAGTGTGGGTGCCACACGGGCCCCCATGCAGGGCTCTTTCTGCAAAGCCCCGGGGCGCCATGCGCTGTGGGGTGACTGCCCTGTCACTTGCCGTTAGTTACTCAGAATTAAAAATAAGTACCAGAATCGTGTGAATGAGGTGAACACTAGATGATGTAAATTAAAGCCATCCAAACGCATGATGTATTCCTTGCCATCTCAAAAAAATGACAATTTGGGAGATGAGAATATGTGTTAACAACTGTTTTTAAGCCTGTTTGAGCATAAAAATAACAGAATGGAGCTCTAGTGTTAATTTAGGGCAACGAAGGGAACGCAGAGAAGGCATCCTGTTCTGTTCGTCAGGCAGGTGCCCTGGGATGCTGGCGGGTTTGCTCCTCCGAACCCCAGGCTCAGGGGGCTGCACACTTCCAGAGCGCAGAGTGGGCAGGCAGCATGGCCTCCGAAAGAGGTACAGGAAAGGAAGGAAAGGAGAGAAAAGGAGAACTGGGGGAGAGGGAGGGAGCCTGGGAGCTGGTTGTGACCCATCCCTCATGGGTGACACCCATGTCCCTCCCTGGACAACCTTTAGGAGTCCAGGGAGGACATGGCCACGCCCAGGAAGAGCTCCCACTCCCTAGATGCACACACATGACATGTGTGATTCCAGAAACCCTGTGTGGCATCTTCAGGGGTCACTGATTGTTTCGTGGAGATTCTTGGTCTCGGGCGCCCCAGCGGGACCACAGGCAGGAAAATGCTCTGCTTGCCCTGTAAGCCGTCCCTGGCTGCTGGCCCTGGCGGTCAGGATCTGCCTTCAGCTTGCCCTAGGGAGTCCTGCAAAGGCCACCACAGCATGGCCACAGGTGTGTGAGGCTTCCAGGGACATCTCCGCATGCCAGCATACTGTCCTCACGAGTCCAGGCCGTGGGCCGCCCTCCACTGGAAAGGCGGGACCTCTCTGGCTACACGGTTGTAGAAAAGCTCCCAGGCGGGGCTCTGCTCGGGCTCTCTGCATTTCTAGGAGATGTCCTTGCTGTCCCTGCTCCGCCCGTGACAGCCACCACGACTGAGCCCACACTGGCCTCCTGGACTCCCACCTTCTGCACCGATACACGCCTTTCTTGGGCACTCTTCAAGGCTTAGCACAGAAGAATTAGTATCAGTTAAGGGAAGAAGATAAATTCTACTTCTGTAGCTCCCAGATTTCTTTTTTGGAATCATTAAAATCCAAAAAAATAGTTCCGACTGCTTATTGAACAGCGACTGTCTCACAGTCCTATGTAGAAGTCACCTTCCTTAGACCAAAGTTGGCATCTCATCCTGAAAACCAGCCCCTCCCTGACTGGTCTGGAGGTCACATCACCAGGCACCCTGGCTCGACACCTGGACGCATCCCTGGCCCGCCGCCCCGGGGCCCCCGGTCTAGCCGTCAGCCTGGTTGTCTCAGCCCGGAGTGCCTGCATGGACCCCTCGCTTCCCGGCCTCACCCCCACGGCCCTGATCAGGCCTGTGGCACACCTGGCCCCTGGCATCACTGTGCTTTCTGCCCCGTGTAACCACGGTGGACACCACCACCTGCTTTTTGGAGGACACTGAAGGACTCCACAAGTGCCTGCCCTGGTTCTGCTGTCCTTGCAGCTGCCACGGGATCTGAAGCCAGCCCACCGCTTTCACAGAACGCAGCTCTGGCTCATCCACCCAGCAAAGCAGTGACTCCATGAGGCAGCAGAACAGGATCTGGAGGACGGGAACCTAAGGCCGATTCACATCGACTTCCCAGAACGAAATCGGAAGGAAACCCCCAGCTTCCCACGCCCAAGTACCACAAGTGCCAGCGGCGACTCCCTCGCAGCCCTGCCCCTCCCACTTTTTCTGTGGGGCGGAAGAAAAACGGAAAGTACCTCTGATCGGACCCCGCCCACCCCGCCCACAACCAATCAGGCTGGTCAGAGCCAAGTCTTCATTTGCATAGGGGTGTAACTTTGTAACTTCACTGTAGCCTCTGATTGGTCACTTTCTGCAACCAATCAGACATCTGCACAGGGTGTGACCTTCTAACTCCGCTTCAGCCTCTGATTGGTCCCCTCCCGCAACCAATCAGACTGATCGCAGGCCACTAGTTAATTTACATACGGTGTACACCAAGTAACCAATGGGAAGCCGCCAGAGGGTCTTTAAAGCGCAGAAAATTCTGTAACCAGGCTCAGGAGCCGCGTGCTGGGGCCACGCCCTGTGGAGTGTACTTCGTTTTCAGTAACGCTCCGCTGTGTTGCTTTCTTCTTTCCTTGCTTTGTTTGTGTGTTTTGTCTGATTCTTTGTTCAAGATGCCAAGAACCAGGACCCCCTCAACCAGTAACACACACTCTGCTTCTTCAATGACATTTGTGTTCCTGGAGTCCTCGTTTCCCTCAGTCAGGTCCGTGTCCCCATCCCCACGTCTTCCTCGCTCTTCTTGGCCTTTGTTTACAACGTCCTCCTGCTCCCCCACGGTTCCCCCAGACTCTCAAAACCCACGCGGTCCCCAAGGCTATCTGCCCTCCTCAGGCCCTGGCCATGGAGAGCCTCCCGATCTCCTGTACGAGCCCAGCACCGACACATTCATCTGCATGACAGACATCATGGGGCACCTTCTGCGAGCGGGCACTGGGGGCCAAGGCCAGCCCACCTCAGTTCCCACGGTACTGGGAGACGGCAAGCCAGGCCACCCCAGCACGGCGAGGCGGGCACCATGTTCACTCATAACAGCGGGCAAAGGTGGGTGCAGTGGGGGCTGCAGAAGGGCTCCGGCCATGCAGACGGTGGCATGGAGGGCTGTTCCAGGCAGAGACGCCTAGGACACCCCAGTGGGCTGACTCATTTGGTGTTGGAAGAAAAGGGGAGTACAATTTTATTTTTATTTTGCTCTTCAGCAAAATCTATAATTTTGTGTTTATCTTAGGAAGTTTATGGTAGTATATGTATATAATATTAAATACACATATAATGGGGATTATCCCCCAAATCTTTTACCAAAAAGAGACACGTGTTCCAAAAACTCAGGAGGTATGAACTGTCTGCCTTAAATACCCTCATCACTAATTGTCCTTTTTTGGTCTCTCTCAGCAGCACTACCTTCTCATCAGATACGAAGAATTTTCTTTTTCTTTACTCAGCACCAAATCTCTTAGAAAATACAAAACAGACACATGGCTTTGTCAGATGACAAGGGTCCACCCTAATGGACTGCTCTAAAACTATCCATTAAGGACAGGTGCGTGGCTCATGCCTGTAATCCCAGCACTTTGGGAGGCTGAAGCAGGAGAAATGCTTGTGCCCAGAGTTCCAGATCACCTGGGCAAAATGGTGAGACCCCATCTCTACAAAAAACACAAAAATTGGCCAGGCACGGTGGCGTGTGCCTGTAGTTCCAGTTACTCAGGAGGCTGAGACAGAAGGATCCCTTAAGCCCAGAAGTTCAAAGATGCAGTGAATTGTGATAGCGCCACTGCACTCAAGCCTGGGCAAGACAGTGAGGCCCTGGCTCTTAAAAAAAAAAAAAATTAAAAATAAAATAAAATAAAAACTACCAATTTAGGAAAACAATGTTCATTAACTACTATTTTCAAACATGTCCCTATTGCTACAATATATTGTATCCTCGCAAAGCACCTCCCCTTTGTGTTTCTCTTCAAAAGGAAGCTGGAGAAACTGCAGTGAAATGACAATGACCGTGGGGGCGGCGGCTCTGGCTCTAGCTCAGTCATTGGCTGTGGAATGTTAACCGTGTCACAGGGCTGGATCCAGGGTGTGACCTCGGGCGCAAACTTAGGGTGTGCTTACGCTGAGTTTATGCACCTCTAACGGCGAGGCCGGGCTACGATTCATAGACTTGCCGCTGATGTAAATCTCCTGCACGTGCTCCGTAAAGTGCAAGCACTGCCTGAGAAAACATAGACCCGGATGGGTTTTCTTCCCTTTATTTAAGCAATATCTTTCTATGGGCAAAGCCGTATGTATCTCCTTCCTATTGCTGCTTTAACAAGCTACTACAAACTCACTGGCTTAAGACACCAAGTTTGACTGGGCGTCGTGGCTCACAGCTGTAATCCCAGCACTTTGGGAGGCTGAGGGGGGCAGATTACCTGAGGCCAGGAGATCGAGACCAGCCTGGCCAACATGGTGAAACCCCATCTCTACGAAAAATACAAAAATGAGCCGGGCATGGTGGCGGGCACCTGTACTTCCAGCTACTTGGGAGACTGAGGCAGAAGAATGGCTTGAACCTAGGAGGTGGAGGTTGCAGTGAGCTGAGATCACACACTGCACTCCAGCCTGGGCAAGAGTAAGACTCCATCTCAGGAAAAGAAAAGCAGAAAAAAAACCCCAAAACACCAAATGTTATTTTTTAATCTTTCTTTCTTTATGAGATAAGGTCTCAGTCTGTCACCAGGCTGGAGTGCAGTGGCACAATCATAGCTCACTGTAACCTCAAGCTCCTAGGCTCAAGTGATCCTCCTGCCTCAGCCTCCGGAGTTGCCGGCACCACAAGCATAACCTACCACGCCTGGCTTTTTTTTTTTTTTTTTTTTTTTGTAGAGATGGGGTCTCACTACGTTGCCCAAGCTGGTTTTGAATTCCGGGCCTCAAGTGATTCTCCCACTTCGGCCTTCCAAAACCAAAGTGCTGAGATTACAGGCGTGAGCCACCACACCTGGCCTTAAAACACCAATTTGTTACTTCATGGTCCTGTAGGTTGGGAATCCAAAACGAATTTCACTGGGTGAAAATCAAGGAGGCGGCAGAGCTGTGTCCTTCCCAGAGCTCTAGGGGACAATGTTCATTTGCCTTTTCCATCTTCTAGATGCTGCCCACATTCCTTGGCTTGAGGCCCCTTCCTCATCTGGAAAGCCAGCAATGGCAAGTCAAGTCCTTTTCACATCGCATGGCTCTGATCCCTCTTTGGTGGTCACCTCTAGTTCTGACCACAGCTGGGAAAGCGTCTGTTTTGAGAGGACTCATGTCTCCAGGCCTGGATGGTCCAGGATAACTTCCGCATCTCAAGGTCCTTAGCCTTAATCATATCCGTCAAGTCCCTTTTGCTAACAAGGTAATATATTCACAGGTTCCAGGGATGAAGAAGTGGACACCTTTTGTTGGGGGGTATTCTGTCTACCACATCTTTCATGCAAGTAGACAAAACAAACAAAACAAAGCAGTGAATGTTTGAAAACAGGCGCAGAGCTGCTCACATAAATAAATAATGTATGATTTTCACCTGGGCACATGCTCCAACCTGGCGCCCGCTCACAAGTCTGGTCAGGCAGGACACCCAGGATGGTGCCTGTGGAAACATTTATGCACAGAAGACTCATTCCCCTTCCTCAGCCACGGAAGCGAAGTCAGGTCTGTACCACACCTGCTAACACATGGTGCTTCTAAAGCAGCCACCGCTCTCCTTCTGAGTTGCTAAATTTGTTTTGCATGAATGGCATTCGGAATCCTCATCGCGCAGCGTCAGCGCAACGGTGTAGGACCCTCCATGGCTCCCGCTCGGCACCAGCAGCAGGCTCCTCGTCGGGGCTCCCCACGCCCAGGCCCTGCGCGTTCTGGAGGCTGTAGTCCTGGTCCGGTTAGGAAACTTGCCTTTACCACACTTTTCAGCGAGAAATGAATGGGCCTGCTGGCCTCGTCATTAGGGAAAGCTACGAAGTCATGAGAACACGTATGAACGACCACCACCGTGGTGCCGGGATACATCATTTTCCAAGACCATTCATGCACCTGTTCACTCCACAGGCAAACACTGAGTAAGTGATTTGCCACAACCCTGGGGCAGTGAAGGACAGGAAACTCCCTGCGCATGCTCCTGCCTTCATGGAGCTTACCACCATGAAGAGCATCAGACCAGCACCGAAATAAGCCCACTGCACAGGTGGGGTTGGGGGTATCGAGGTATCGAGGCAGGGGGAGCTGCCTTCACAGCAGAGGGCCCCGGGGACGCTCGGGGAGGGCTTGTGAACTGAACCATGGGGAGAGGCGGTGGTGCTGTGATGTGGATCTATCTACCAGGCTTTCTTCCACGGCTCCTGGCTCGTGCACCCCACAGCCCTGTTACAGTCTTCTGTTAGAAAGTCGGGTGCATCAGGTCTCAGGGAACAGAACCTCCCCAACCTTCTCCTGTCCTCCTTTCAGCTGCCTGTGAAACATCGCTCTCCCCCCGCCTTTCCTGTTGCTCACACGACCCTTCTCAGAGAAGACCCCACCCCCATCGGTGGGGAAAAATGCTGACATCAAGAAGCGGCCACAAAAATCCCAGAGGGCAGGGTTCCGGGAGCTTCTGAATAGCGGAACATGCAGAGGCTCTTGGAGGGGCTGCCCGGGGAGGGCACAGGACTCCACATCTTCCCCAAGCCCTGCCCCACGCAGCCCTTCATCTGTGTCCTTTGGGATATCCTTGGAGCAAACTGGTAAACGGAAACACGTGTTTCCCTGAGTTCTGTAGCCGCCCCCCCAACCCCCGCAGCAAATTAATCAAACCTAGCGAGGGGGTTGTGGGAACCCCAACTTGAAGCCAGTCGGTCAGAAATTCCTGAGGCCTGGACTTGCAACTGGAGTCTGAGGGGCAGCCTTAGGGACTGAGTCCCCAGCCTGTGGAGCTGATGCTACAGCAGGTGTCCACTGCTGGGCTGTGGGCAAGCCCCACACACCTGGCCACAGAAGTGTCCTTCTATGTGGATGACTATTCTCTGCTCTCACGCCAGAGGAAAAACACAGGCTGAGGGTTTTCCCCAGACAGAAATCCCGGGAGCCGAGAAAGGAGGTGAGGCAGGAGTGGAAGGAATTTTGGATAGCGCTGTAAGCCACAGAATCTAGAGGAAACCACATGTCCCAGGAAAAACGAGTGGCATCGTTCTGCTGACCCACGATTCACCGAGCCGGAAGCTGGGGCCCAAACCTGCACCGATAGCATCCATTGGTTTATGTCTGCAAATATAATAGTTTTCCCATTTCTATTTATATAAAATACCCTTTTAAAAAGCAAAATTATTATGAATACATGTGTATCTGATGGATCGGTGTGTACCTGTGCGTGCACACGGACCTTGCAGTGGACACTGAGGGACCAGAAATAAACAAAACACAGACCCTCCCTGGGAGGGATTTACTCATCATCTAGTAAGAGAGAAGTCATTAAACACACAATTAAAATCCAACACGGTGTGCGTTGGAGGAATCCAGGGGCAATACAGGAGCATCATAGAAAGAGAAAGGAAAGGCAATTGGCCGCTGAGACGTGGAGAGGGCCCGGATAGCGTGACGCGTGCCCTTCACCAGAGCTGCCCAGGGAAACCCTGGCGAGGAAGGTGCACAGGAAGCAGGAGGGAAGGCGAGCGAGGGCACCCCGGTCGGGAAGGGGCGCCCCTGTGCAGATGTGGCACGCTCAGGAAGGCAGGCAGACGGCGGGGGAACCGCTGCTAACGCTCGGTCTCCCCCTTTCAGGCAAAACGCGTGCCTGCTCCTTGCTCCCCACCACAGCCAGTCATTTCGGTAATTATTTATTCACACCTCAAACCACAGCAGCTGACACCTGGAACGCTGCCCTGTTTCCTGCCTAGGAGTCCGTGACAAGATGTCCCTTAGTTCTTGGAAGATGTGTTCCTGCCACAGCAGTGACACCTTCACTTCTCCCCACATGCTGGGAGCCAAGCAAGGACACGTTTCCTAACAACGCAGACAGCGCGGGACACGGCGGGCGCTCCTGTCAGAAGTCCCGGCCGAACCTCCACACGGAATTCGGGGCAGTCAGACTTTGGAAGCCGGGGCTCTGAGTAAAACTGACTAATAAACAGGCTTATATGTTAAATGTTTCCTTTCTTCATAACCTTAAAAATACACAACTGCAATTTATCACCCATTTATCTTAGCACCACCAAGAGTTGCTCAATTGTACGTTAAATCACCAGAAACGGCACCCAGTGTGGGGCTGAACGCGGCTGAACTGGGGTTGCCAAGCCCTGGATTCTTCCCTGGGGCTGTGTGGAAGGAGGAAGCCGGATGCACAGCTCTGCGCCAGCCACGGGGGAGGACATGACTCGGCCCCCTCTCCACCTTCTGCCTGTATCTCCAGGGATCCAGCCGGCGCGTCAGAGCGAATGAGGACCCACCCTCAGAGCCGCCCGGGCTGCGGGAGGACACGGAGCTGCTCCTGGTGTCTCCTCTACCTGCTCACCTGGAGCAGGTGCCCCCACAGGCTCCAGCCTCTTCTCACCACGGCTACCCCAGGGCATCTCATGACCCTTACAGGCCTCACAGACGTCACATCAAACTAGGAAAAAGCACCGCGTCCCACCTGAGACAGTGAACTGCAGGTGACGACTGGACAAGCCCTCATGTTCTGTCAACATTTACTTAAATGTGTCCGTTTCAATTTGGCAGTTTTCACTTCCTATTTTGGAAGCAGAATCTTTTTCAGGTCTCCAATATTTGCATAAGTCCCCCAAAAGCTTGGAAACCCCAGGCCTCCTGCCTAAGTGCCCACTGGGTAAAATGACCTGCCTGCCAGCCCAGCCTGAGGAAAATCCCTGGTCCTGGTGCCCCTCCCAGGCAGCGCCTCTGCCCCTCCCCAGCCCTAGCTCCTGCACATACAGGTGTCCAGCATCCACCAGCTTCACGTCCCTCAGAGGCACAGCCTTTGCACTGCCTAGCTCAGGGACTGTGTTTATCCACTCCACAAACGCGGACTGAGCCTGCCCTGCTCCCGCCGCCGGTGACCCAGCACTGCGCGCAGCCAAGGGGATGCCTGATGAATGAACACAACAGGACCAAGGCTGCTCCTGAGGGCGTGGAGTGGTCTGATCTCCAAAGGCAACACGACATCCCACACGTGCCCATACATCAGGGACTGTCACGGCAACACAGCGTCTCTGTCCTCCAGCACCTTCTGGACAGGCCGGGCCCTTTCCCAGCTCACCTGTGCCTGTGCCCGGACCTGCGGCTCAGGTGAATGCCCAGCCCGGGCCAGACGTGTCCTGCTGCTACCCTCTCTGCAGAGACAGGCGTCCCTCAGCGTGACAAACGCCACCCACCTGTAGGCAGATCGCCTCCGGCTGCCTTGTCTACTCACTGACTGTATGTTTCATCCGATGGGTTTCCCCAAAGTAAGAGCAAGAAAATAAGGAGTGAGCTGCCTGGGCAGTAATAACAGCAAAAATGAAGAAGAGAATGGAGTCATTTGCCAGGCTGACCCAGGAAGCAAATGGAAGACAGCACTGCAAGCCAGACACTCAAAATTCCGTATTATTAACAACTTAATACAATTCACTTAAATCACCCCTTTAAATGCGGTATACTGGAATTCCTTCACAAATTTAGACAACACATTTAGAACCCCTTTCCAGTGCTCAGAAACTCCAACGAGATAAACATTAACCACAAACAGGATAAAATCCAATTTATTTTCATCAAATGACTGCACGCTGCCATCATCGCTAACATTCCCTCCACGTGAGCACTGCGCCTGCTTGCGCATCTAACAGTCAGACAAAAAGGGGGCTTATATCATCGCAGAGCCAGAACGACAGCCCACCTTATAAAGGAGGCAGGACGCCCCTTTCGGAGAATACCCCCGCAATAAACAAAACCACCATGAGACACTGGGCGTGCACGGTGCAGCCTCCGGCTCTGTCCCCGCAGCCGGCGGCAGCGCCGGAGTGAACATCTGCAGTGTGAACGCGGCGCCCATTAGCTCCCGCAGCCTGTTAGCATATTTTAATGCTGTGATCACAGCTTTCTATTTCCATCAAGGCGCCACGAGGTGCTAGACTCTGGATCACACATTGCGTCATTATTGTCCCCACCGAACAGATTACACAGCAGTACTAGGGACGGGGTGGAGAGGTAACGAGGGGCAACAGAGGGAAGGGCAGGTGGAGCACTGGACGCCCTGCAGAGGATGGGTGGGCACCGCTCGGGGCTGGGGCTCTCATCTCAGCGGGGGCTCAAAGACATCACATGCCCTGATGAACGTCTCTCAGACACCTGAAAATAATAACATTATTTACAAAGAAACACCTCTCTTGGCTAAATGTTCCATCTAATATAAAGTTAATAACAGAGGTCAAGTCGCCATTTCAGAAAGCTTTTTTTTTTTTTTTTTTTTGCATCACAAGTGACTCCAGGGATCAAACCTGACTTCCTTGCCGGCAGCTCGAAAAATCAGGCTTGAGGTGTTAATAAACCAAGATCACTAGGGAGTAGCAGAGCCGCTGACTCTTGGTTTTAACTCATTCTTGTGATACGAAAAGTGCACAAATCTATTGTCATGTGTGACACAAACACGTTTCAGGGCGGGGCCTCCAAGAAAAACATCATGAAGGGTCCTGCTCCTTTCGCGCCTCACACCCCAGGTTCACACACAGCAGGACACCAGTTCACGGACCCCTGCTTTCCGTAAGGTGAGTCCATGCCCGTGACCACAGGCACGCCAGGAGCAACGCAAACCAAAGTCCACCATCATCTGTTTTCAAAAGGCAAGATAGCGGGGTCCTGCCCCTTTTAAAACGATGACTGTCCTTGTGATTCTTGCATTTCATTTGCACACGATGCAAATCCCGTGACCTCACGCTCGCTCGTGTGCACCCCCGCAGTGATCCCCGTGCCGAGCAGAGCGCAAGCCCATCTCTGCGCCCTTTCTCTCCCTGGTCATTCGGACTTGGAAAGGGGCATTCCCTGTGGCATCCCCTGTGGTCCTCCTCACTCGCCCCAGGACGCTGCCTCTGGCCTTCCTGAAGTTTCTCGCTGGGGGTCACCCCTCAGGCTGAGGCTGGACTCACTGCCGCTGACTTCCTTAATCCTAAGGAGGGTCCAATGAGTGCTTATCACATCTGGTTGTTCTAACGATTAAATGGGATGACTCAAGTAAAGCACTTAGCAATCAGTAAACACGCGACCTGGTGGAATTGTTGAGAGAAGTTCATACACGCAGAAAGCTCTTTTGAACATTGCAGAGCATGACCAAGACGCTGACTGTCAGGACTGCAGATCCCTCCTACGTCAGTGTTTTTCCAACTCCCCAGCCCCAGGCTGACTCATAGCAGCAGCTCTGCCCAGGAGCGAGGAGCGAGGACTCCCGCCTTCCTCCTCTTCAGCTCCAGGAGAGTCTCCTCCTGTGCACTGGAGTTCTTCTGTCCACACCTCCCCTCTCGAGACTCGGTCCCACCCTCGCAGAGACCTGCTCACAGGGGTCCCCCTCTCTCTCCAGTGCACCCACCACCTTTGCTGGGCTATCCCTCTGCTGGAAGACAGCCCCAGACTCCTCCTCGCCCCCTCCACGGCACCCAGTCTGCACCGGCTGCATCCTCCCAGCACAGCAGGGAGGGCGGCCAGGAGCCGCCGCCACCGTGAACCCCACACTGGGGACACCACGCTGGGACCCTGCTGTGCCGGGCACACTCTGACTTCCCTCCCTATTCATCTCCTGCTGTGGCTTTCATGTGGATTCCTCCAAACCCTTTTTTACAGAATCCCAAAGGCACAGCTTCTGGGCACCTGCCCCTCTGACAGCCTTCCTAGCTAGGCCCTGTCCCTACTCCCAGGGGCACACGCCACATTCACTGTCGGCCACCTACTCTGCAAGGGAGGGTCCTCCCGCCTCCCTGACGCTGCCTAAGCTGACAAGTTGGTGTGAGGACACGTGCTGATGGAAGGAGAAGTGGCCTAAGACACGGGAAGCACTGCTAGGGTCTGAAGGTTTTTGTACTCCCTCCCCACCCCCAAAGCCGTATGTTGAAACCCTAACCCCTGAGTGACGCGCTTAGGAGGTGGGGCCTTTGGGAGGCGTTCAGTCACGAAGGCAGAGCCCTCAGGATTGGGATTCGTGCCCACAGGAAAGAGACCGCAGCAAGCTCCCTTGCCCTCTGCCACGTAAGCATAGAGTAAGAAGGCACCGTCTGCGGACTTGGATGCAAGCCCTCGCCAGACACTGAGTCCGGCAGCACCCTGATCTCGGACTTCCCAGCCTCCAGACCTGTAAGATGCATATTTCGGTTGTTTATAAGCCATCCCATCTGTATCAGGCCATCTCTTGCATTGCTATAAAGGAATACCTGAGATTGGGTGATTTATGAAGAAAAGAGGCTTAGTCGGCTCTGGGTTTTGCAGGCTCTATAAGGAGGCACAGTGTCGACGTCTAGGCAGGCCTCAGGGAGCTTCTGCTCATCATGGTAGGTAAAGGGGGGCTGGTATCTCACACTGGGGAGCAGAGGCGAGGAGTGAGGGGGGAGGTGCCTCACACCTGAACAACCAGACCTTGTAAGAACTCACTCACTACCTCGAGGACAGCACCAAGCCGCGAGGAATCCGTCCCATGACCCGAACACCCCCCACCTGGCCCACCTCCAGCACTGGGGCTTACATCTCAACACGAGATCTGCAGGGGACAAAGAGCCAAACCTATCACAGTCTAGGGTACTGGTAATAGTAGCCCAAACAGACTAGAAACATACATATCAGGACTTCTGCCAAAGACTATTTTTGTGACCTTGAAGCGGTCATTTAAATTCTCAGGCTTTAGCTTCCTGAGTGCAGAACTAAACTAAGCTATCTCTGAGGACCTTCCAGCTACACAACAGCTTTGTGTCATAGCTTCTCTTGCTCAAAAACCTCCAATG
Source organism: Theropithecus gelada (assembly GCF_003255815.1). Taxonomy (NCBI): domain Eukaryota; kingdom Metazoa; phylum Chordata; class Mammalia; order Primates; family Cercopithecidae; genus Theropithecus; species Theropithecus gelada. Next base: position 400,816 of record NC_037686.1, read on the forward strand.
ACTTCCCTCATGAAAGAGAATGAAAGCAATCTGGCCTATGACATCTCTGGCTTTCTAGAATCTGACCCCACCTACCTTTCTAGTGATGCTCCTCAAAGTCAGCCCTTCCCTCCCCACAAGCTTCCATGACAAGCCCATGTCGCATCCCTGCCCAGCCACCTCCCGATGGCACTCCCCGCCCTTCCCATCGGGCCGCCCTGAGGAGCAGGGGTTCTCCAGACCCCGCCAGCCGGTGATGGTGGCCTCCCTGAGCACCCAGGCTCAGGAAGATGTCCCCTCTGTCCCACACGCTGGCACTGCAGATACGGGCCACAACTTTGCGGGCCTTCTCAAGGACACCATTTAGCACCGAACAGAACAAAGCTGGGGGCAAAGCATCCGCCTCACACACACTGCACTCTCCCATATCACCCAGCCCCTGCAGCCCTGCACCTGCCCACAGAGCCCAGCCCATGCCTCACACACACTGTACTCTCCCACATCACCCAGCCCCTGCAGCCCTGCACCTGCCCACAGCCCAGCCCATGCCTCACACACACTCAACACTCAGAAAAACACCTTCCATTAAGTATCCCAAAGATGGGATGTTTTGTACGACTCAGTGTATAATTTTCCACAAGTGACTACCCCAAACATGTTTTCTCTATAACACCCTCCAGCCCCCTGTCCAGACATAATTTTTCAGCAACTATTTCTCCTTCAACAACTTATGAAAACTTATCAGTCTTGGTATCTTCTGTTTTGTTTTTGGGGGGCGTGGGGTGTGTCGGAGAAGCCCCAGGTCCTGTCATTTCCAGTTAACGTCTCCTAACATGACAGCGGACACTGAACCAGAAGGACGAGAGGAGGCAGCGGCCGCTGACCCAGAGGCCTCATGGGGCTTTAGTGGGAGGCACGGGCAGACCTGGAAGGGCGGGGCCTCTGCCAGCCTTTTAAGGTCAGATTGGCATTTACAATTCTGGGTTCATGCCAACCCCTCTCACCCAGGAAGAGACAACGCTCAACACTTCTCTCTCCAGAGCCTACGTAAACGGGAGAGGGAACTCTCTCGGCAGTGTGTGCCTTTGGCTGTCCTTCCACGAAAAGTCACGTGCAGTCAAGACACAGGCTTACATCCCGTGATGGCAGGTCCATCGTTTTGCTTGACTGGCTCAGCCACCACCCCGGCCCCGTGACAGAGAGAGCGGTTGGGCCTGAACCCACCGCCCGCCCAACCCCAGACAGGGAGAACAGCTGGCATGCAAGGGACCGCGGCAGTACACCTTACCCGGAACCACAGCTGACCGTCCCCCGAGATCTAAGGGTAAAAGGCCAGAAGTGTAGCTCAAATTCCTTTTTCTCTGAATTTTTAGAGTAAAGCAAATAACAGATGCCCAGCACCCCCAATAACAACGAAGAGATAGATCAGGATGCATGAGACAGCGCCATGGCAGAGCCATCCACAGCAGACAGCCTGGCTCGGGGGCCCTCTCCAGAACAGGTGCACGCCCAGACACACACATGAGCCTGGGCTCACCCCACTGAGCCGCCGGAGTCTCCAGAACAGGTGCACGCCCAAGCACACACGTGAGCCTGGGGTCACCCCACTGAGCCGCCGGAGTCTCTGAAATGGGGAGATGCACTTTATGGTCCCAAGATTTTAAGTGAACAGAACCAAGAGGTGGTAAATTCTCACTTAGCATGAGGCTCCCCTTCCAGGCCTCACGGCTGGCAGCAGAACTGCTGACGCCCACAGCTCAGCCCCTGCCATGTGTCCCTTCCCTACAGGCCATCCCAGGGAACGAAGTCTCCGCCCTAAGTGGAGGGTCCCTGTGTGAACAGCAGGCACAGGGTCTAGGGCAGGAAGGTGCCCTCTAAGAACAGCTGGACCCTCTGGAGGACCACGCCAAGTTTTTAGGAGCCGTCTGGAAAAAGGACAGACCCACTCGCTGCTCACAACTGCAAACTTCTGAAACAAGATTTCTTTTTTCCCTCTCCAGTGATCATCAACTTTGAAAATATTTTTTATCTTTGATCTCTCTTTTCTTTCTGGGAAGGAAGAAGCAAAAAATATCTTCTTTTCCCTCTGCTATTAGCTCTTGGGACAGAACGAGAATGGATGAAGGAATGAAAAAGGGATTACTGCAGAGTTCAGGTTGCTGGTTTTATCCCACGTTGAAGCTGACATGACTGAAAGAGGCACCAGCCCAGACGGTGGATTCAGAAGTCCAGCCCTCGGAGGGTCACCCACCTCTGCAGTCCACGACATACCTCATGGCAGCTTTAGACTTCAGCTTCATTTCTGCAATTACTCAAAGACGGTCCCTTCCAAGTTTCACTGTAGTACCCTTTTGGGTAATTTTTTTCAAGACGAAGACGTGATTAGGGCCATCAAGCCAAGCGACAAAGCACCTCCCAGCCGAACAGCAGGCTGCTGCGTCGCGCCCCGCCTTGCCGGTGTTCCCCCAGCCTCCGCCCCCCAATCTCATCTTCACCGCAACATCTCCTTCCCGACTCTCGCCACACTTACACTGGGAGTCTTCATGAGCAGAAACTCACTTCGGATGTCACATGAACTCCATCCCTGCCACTCAGAAAATAATGAGGAAGACAAGCATCACGACTCCGCAGGCACCCAAGTGCAGCCAGGCAGGCGCTGGGGAATGTTTTACCCACTTTCCTGCAGCTCTGCCAGTCGTGGAGCTGCCCGGAAGAGACCCAGCGTGGAGAAATTCGCAGAGATTCGTAAACAGAGAAAGCAAGCCCGGCGAGCCTCTAAAACCCCTGCAAATTAAGATGCTAAATGAACAGTCAAGACCAACGGTTTCGACAAGAGCAGTGCCGAGGGTGTTAATACACACAATTAACGCAGGTCACCCCGCGGGCTGCATTCCCGTCTTAACCACACACGACGACATCCTCCTTTTCACCCCAGCTCCTCTCTGGCCTTTGAAGCCCGAGTCTGATATATATCATTCTGCATTCTGGGCAGCACGGCCTAAATCAATAGAGTTATCATCCTACAACTGTCCTTTCACGCCCTCCCTAATGCCTAATAATTGTCAAGTTTGCACTAAAATTGATCAGTAACAGAGGGCCCTTTCTCTTAGCACCCCCTGTCCCTACACCCTCCCGGCCGCCCCTCGGCCTCCCCCCGGAAGCAGGTTCACATTGATTTCTATCTGATTCCAGGAGAGCCTGCCCTGACTTTCCCCAGTTACTTAAGCCGGCGTCTCATTGCGTGTCCTTAGAGACCAGGGCTTTGCTCAGGCAGAGAGCGTCTAGACAGTATTCATGACCCATCTGTCTGGCACGGCCCAGCGGATGGCAAACTCTATTAGAACTGAAACCATTTTTCCCTCCCCCTTCTCCCATCCCTCTTTCCCTTTGCGAAGCACGAATCTGACACTGAAAATTACTATCATTGTTGCAATTCTCAAAATAGCACCGCCAGACTTTCATTAACATCCACGCTAGACTACTAAATATTTAAAGAAGTGGATAAATTTCATCTGAAGTGGGACAGCCCCGCACACATGAAAGCAGTAACAGAATCAAAATGTAAATCTAAGAGGTTGTTTTTATCCGAGTAAATTTAGTGTCACAGCAGGAGGAAATGATGCCTAAGGTTTATTAAAACTTACCCTCCCATTTGTTCTCCGCCTTTGTTTATCTGAAAAGGCAGAATTACCGTTTAAGACCCTGCACGATTTTAATTGATCAGGAAACCGTCTTGGAGAAACAAAGGCAGCCAACACACGGGGCGGGACCAGGAGGGGAGGGTGAGGCTGCCGGCACCTCCCTGGGGCTCATCCCACAGAACCATTCAGGCAGGAGTGAGCTGCCAGTGACAGTCCCTGCAACCCGATCCCGTGGCGAGCCCAGAGAGAGGCACATTCCCCTCCACATCTTGTTTTAAACACCACCTTGGGTCACTGTCACAGGCAGTAATTGCTTTGCCATAGATTCTTTTTTTAAGTCAAAAAAAAAAAAAGGAGCGTGGGGGCGGGGAGCCCCGTCCAAAGCACACTGGCTGCTCCGCAGAACAGCCCGATTCATTGAACGTGGCCTTGATGGAGGCCAGCCAGAATTACGTCTGTGGAAGCCCAGAGCCCCTCACCCCAGCCTCGCTCCAAGGACCACCACAGCCCGGAAGACCCCTGTCTGTGCCTCCTGCAGTCAGCAACGGCAACGCGGAAAGTCCAATCTGCCGAATGCCAGAGGGCCCCGAGGCAGGCCCCACCCCTCCCAGCACAGCTGGAGATGCTGAAGCGGCCGATGCGCTCACAGGAGAGTCAGAGGGAAATTGGGGATCAGAGGCTAAAAGCCCACGTCTGGCAGGCGGTGAGGCGGGGAGGGTGATGGCAGAAACAGCCGCCCCCACGCTGAAGCCACGCGGCCTCTCACCTCCCCAGGGCAGCTGTCATCATCCCCATCCTCCTGCCAGAGCAGCGAGTCAGAGAGGAGAGTTGGCTTCTGGGTCACACGAGTGCTACCTGGACAAGGCACAATCGAAGACGGGATAGTTTATCAGTTTCTGGAGCAAACCCCAAGGGATCAACAGAATCCACGATCCCTGACACACAGGGGCTCTGAGGTCAATTTTTCATAATCTGCTTGAAAATCCAGCCTGAAACCAAAAATCGTCATCTATGTATCACCTGAAAACGTTCATCCGCTGTGGCCCTCCTGAATAGAATATGGTTGGTTTGATCCCCACCATCAAAGCCCTTCAAGCCTTTTAAGAACTGAGGAGTAAATCCCTATCTTACTGGAAAAATACCATGGGAGGGGAAAACAGCACCTCCAAAGACAGACAAAACCACGGCCTGAGTTCAACACCCGGCAGCGGCTTGGCTGTGTAACTCTGAGTGACTCACCTCACCGCCCTGAGCGCTGCATTCTTATGACCTTTCTAGGGTGCTTCTGAGAGATAAACAGATGATACTTGTGAACAGTGAGCACCCGGCAAACAGCAGCTGCCTTCCCAATTCCCTTCCCCAGGAAGCAGTGGACCCTCCAACAGATGATGCCCACCGAGCACGTACCGTGGGCCAGGCATTACTCCAACTGCCTTTCCTGCACAATTTCAGTAAATCCTCAGAACAACCCTTTGAAAGAGATACCAATATTATCCTCATTTTACAAATGAGAAAACCGAGGTCCACAGAGGCTGAACAACTTGCCTAAAGCCACAGGCAGGGAGTGGTGGTGACTCCAGGTGACACGCTCCTGCACACATGCACCACACAGCCTCACCCTCACACACAGACACACACATTCATGCACATACGCACCAGAGACTCAACCTCACACGCACCCACACGTGCACACACCCACACACTCACATACATGTACATACACATTCTCATGCACACATGCACCACACACCCTCACCTACACACATACATGCATACACACGCACACTCATGTACAAATACACCAGACTCTCACACACGCACACACACTCATGTATACGTGCACCACAGACCCTCACACATACCCACACACCCACACAGCCGCACAGACATGGACACAGATACACTCTCACATATATACGCACCACACTCACCCTCACACACGTGCACACTCATGCACAAATCCACCAGACTCACCCTCACGCACGTGCACAGACACGTTCACACAACTGCATACACACACCACCCACGACACACCCACGCATGCATGCACACACCACACGGAGTCACATGCATGCACACACCACACGCACACTCTCCGACACCCACACACTTGTGCACGCACACAGTACTCCACATTCTCACACATGCTTGTACACACACAAGACACAGTCCCACTCGGGTGTACTCACATCTCATGCAAGCACACACAGACTCACATCTGCTCGCACACTTACACGTCTTTAGGGCCGGCCAGAAGCACTCCACGTTTCCTCTGGGCTTGACACGACCGGTCCTTCCTACACAGCAGACAGATATTGAGAAGCCAAAGGTCTGTCCGTCCAGGGCTGCAGGACTGGGAAGGCCTGACTTGTCACATGCACGGTCAAAGCCGATCACGCTGTCGGTCCCGAATAAATGCTCACCAGAGCAGGCTTCCACTTTGGTTGGTTTGGGTGTTTACGGCAGTCTAAACACGCTTGGGAAGGACAGGCAGTTTGCGGGCACCGGCCTTGTGTGGTCTCTTCCTTCGTCTTCTCATGCAGGCTGCCAGGATCACGTGGACATTTTCAATCCTTGCTTCCACTTGCAAGGTACTAGGCCATGCAAGCAAAAGCCTTTTTCATCCTCTGGTCAGGCTTGAGTATTTTAAAATAATAATATTCATCCCTACACTCAGCAAATATTTACAGGGCCATGCACCGTATGCTACATGCTCCAGGCACCAAGGCTTCCGCAGAGACCGCATGGGCACTGATCACCTGGCAGCCACGCTCACACGATGCTGGGAGGCAGCAGAGAAAGGATCAACGGTCTCCAGTCAACACTCTTGAGTGTCCACCATGTGCAGTTGACCTTTGAACAATTTGGGGGTTGGGGCTCTGATCTCCGTGAAGTGGAAAATTTGTGTGTAACTTTCAACTCCCTGAAAACTTAACTACTAATAGCCTACTGTTGACTGAAAGCCTTACCCATAACATAAGCGGTCGATTCACACACATTTTGTGTGTCATATGTATGATATACCGCATTCTCACAACAACGCAAGCTAGAGAAGAGAAAATGCTAAGGAGGATCATAAAGAAGAGAAGGGGAGAGGGCTGAGCCCCTGCACGCCTGGAGTTTAACCTGGAGTTACACCGGTCACTGACCATCCCCAAATTCCAGATGGGACCTGGGAGTTGGCTATCCAAGTGTAGCAGAGGGGGCTCCTAAAAACGTTAAGTGTATGCATCAAACACAGTTCAATTCACAGTTCATAATAACACGGAGAGGAAATCTAGCGGTCACCCGTGCAGAGTGACAGGGAACCCTCATCCTTAAGTTAATGGATCCTATACGATATACACTTCAGGGTAATCAAACTGTTGATGGGGAGTTTCTCTTTATAGACGTATCCCCACTAATTACTGGAGAAAAAAGGACAGAATTTGGTGGTGACTGTTTTGCAAACCCAAATGCCCGACGGTGTCACACAGGAGACCAGCAGACACGGTGTACTCCTGACGGAAGAGCTGCAGCGAGATAGTGCTTTCCCACCCCGCGATCGCACCCGAGTCTCCCCCAGCCTCTGCACTGCCTACCACGCAGCAGCAATGCTGTGGGACAGAGAAGCACGTTCAGTGACTCCACAGGAAAGTAGCCAGCAAAACCCAGAGCACAGAAACTGCAGAACAAACAGGCCAGACCCCTCCACCCAAAGTCACAAAAAGGAGGAGGAGGAGGAGGAGGAGGAGGAGGAGGAGGAGGAGGAGGACGAAGAGGAGGAAGAGGAGGAAGAGGACGAAGAGGACGAGGAGGACGAAGAGGACGAAGAGGAGGAGAGACAGACAGGAGGATGGAGGGAGGGGATATAGATATGGAGGGAGAACCTACAGAGTCAGAGATCCTTCAAGAGCAAAGCGATCTACGATGCCTGGGGCTTCTTTGGATCCTGGCGCAAACAAATGATAAACAGAACAAACCGAAACGCACATTTATAAGACAACTGGAGAAATATGAACTCGAAAAGGACATTTGGTGACTATTCTCTAATATAGAGAATTATGGTTAAGGTTTACTGCAATCATTATAGGGAAAAAAAATAGAAGCGTCTAGCATTTGCGAGCCCTAGTTATGCACAGGTTTCCTATGCGGTTATGCGGTTATAAGCCTGATCCCCAAGTCCTCAACAAACAACATGCTTGGGAGGTGGGAAGCTGCTGGCCTAAGGCGGGAAGGAGGGCAGTCAGAGCTTGGTGCCTACAGGTGACGAGGAGGATGCCAGTCTCTTTGGGGGAAAAATGAAGAAGGTGGGAAGAGTTGGTTTCGGAAGTAAGATAATCAGCTCAGATTTTAATAAGTTGGGTTTTATTTTATTTGGTTGTTATTACCCTAAATGGCAATGGGAGGAAAAAGTTTCCTCCTGAAAAGTCCTGAAGTCATAATCCTGGCGTAACTGGGTGCGTTTTGTCAGCTCCAGTCCATTTGATTTGGGGTCAGTTTTACGAGGTCTCTATACAGAGGGAAGCGGCTTCCCCTGACGCTCCAGTAGCAAAGGGGAGCTGCTCCTCTCCCCGCTCTCCCCGAATCAGATCCTCTCAGTTACCTGGAAATTCCGCTGAAGCTCAAAGGGAAAAGCTGTGGCTTCTTGTCAGTGCCGACGTTACTCTTCAGGTCCAGAGCCGAGAATCCCTCAGCAGAGCTGGCTTCGGGGTGTCTGTGCTCACCAGGGCTTTCGGAGGAGGTGGCACTTGCCAGGCTGCACAGACCACTCAATGATCACTTCTGGACCGTCGAAGGAGCGCTGCTGTCCCCCAGTAAGATGTGGCCAAGGGGCTTTGGAAACGTAGCACCGCAGGATGTCCTTGGCTGGGCAGGAATGGTGAGGTGGCGGGTCCACCAAGCGGGATGCCAGTCTCAGGCTCCCCGCAGCTGGCTGGCTAGCAGGTGGCCTGTCCGGGGACCAGGGCAGGAGGTGGAGCCTTATACACCGGTCTCTCTCTCTAGGCCCAACCCATTTTCTCAGCTGTGCCCCACGCAGGCCCCAGCCACGGCCTTCTGTCCCAGAACAGCGCCACCCTCATCGCCACTCTACGCTCATGCTCTTCTGGGCCCTGGCACTCTGTCCTCTCCTCTCGCCACCCAGCACACCTCCTCCAGGAAGCCACTGTGGCCACGAATCCAACCAGGAGGAATCTCTATCCCCCGAACCACGAACGACTGGACCCGCTCGGCCCTCACTCCCTCACTGACTATGCAGGTGTGAATTCGCCTCCCGACTCTCAGCACCTTGACAGCAGTGTCTATATTTTCCTTCATTCCTCGTTTCCACAAGGCCCAGTACAATGACCAGAGAAGGCACTTCATAAATAATTTTGTTTGTATAAGGAATAATTTGTATAATTGTTTTATTTGTGTAAACAACAAATAACTGTGTTTGTATAATCTGTATGTTTACTACTCAGGGGTACAGTATTTTGATAGAGCAGCCAGAGAAAAGATGTGACAGAAGCTGGTGACTGAGGCTGATGTGGGATATTTCCTCTTCCACAGAAAGATGCAGCCAGGAAAACCCTTTCCCCAGGAGATAACGGACGTCAGCCCAGACCTCCACGTCCACGCACGTCAGCCCAGACCTCCGCGTCCACGCAAAACCCTTTGATGTCTCAGCAGAACGAAGCAGCCTTGGTCCACGGATAACCTGGCCACGGTGAGGAGAGGCAAGAGGCAGACGAAGCCCACTGTGCCTCAGCCTCCGCTCCAAACGCGTTTTTGTTTGAAGAGAAAAGCTACTTACAGCAACTTTCAGAGCTTCTGTGATTCTTATTATTGTTGGCTTTAGAAACAACAGTCACATTTTCTTGCTAACCTTAATTCACGCTGAAATTTGGCAAATATCAAACGGGAGATACGGCCAAGACCTCTGAGCTGTGGAACGTACTCAAAGTTAACAGCACGGACAGGAAACCAAACTGATTCTAGCTCATCTGGAAACCCAGAGGTCTCACCTCGCTTCAGCCTCAGCACCCTCAGAGCTGGGACACTGAGTGCATCCTTCGGGTGGGAACAAGGGAACACAGATCGCACAATCCTGCTCCTAAGCAGGAAGAACGAGGTACCACCTTTCCGGAGCGTGGTGCTTCACAGACAACAGTTCACGCGACACTCTGACTCCGTCCACGTGGAGACGATGGGGACCTTAGCGTCAGAGCGGCGCACCACGAAAGGCCGGCTGTCTGTCCGCTGTAGGAAACGGGCTGGTCAAGGATCCAATAAAAAGTGTCATCTGCTGACACCCACTGACAACCGGAGAGGCTCTGAGGCGGGTTCACAGCTACTGACAGGAAGTGAAATCTCCCTGTTCACTGCCCAGCAGAATACGGGGAAGAGAGTATGTATCTATCCAACCTGAGGCCACCCTCCGGCCTCCTCCCCTGGGAAGCTGCACAGCTGGCGGAGGTGAGCTGCAGCGGAGGACAGAGGAACCACCACCTGCCCCGGAGTTCCCAGCCACACGGAACCATCCAGAGGCAACCTGCGCCGTGAGTGTCCCCCCATGACCACTCAGCCAGCTCCCTCGGGCACCTGCAGAGAACCTGAGGGGAAAGTGGGGGCAGCCACGGCCCAGGTCGCAGCCTCCCCAGGGGAGAGAATAGGGAGAATCACCCAGGATCGCTGGGCAAGCGCACTTGTAGACACCTGTGCATTTCTGTTCCGTGTACGGAACGGCTCTGACATTACAGACGGCCCAAAGTCACAGCCGCGCACCCCCCAGGAAGGGCCACATGGGGAGTGGAGATGGCAACTGCAACACGATGACAGACTGTGTTTCCCACAGACGTTCTTTCCTGCAGATGCGTGCGTGGCAGGACTGTGCCCGTTCCACAGGGAGAGAACCTGAGCTGAAAGGTGCTGTCGCTCCCCTCGGGCGAACCGTGAACCCAGATCAATCCGAAGCCACAGCCACGGTCCTGCCCTTTGTCTTTCCATCTCCTGGTTCTCCAGTCTTCTTAGAAGGAGTATATTGTAAATAATATCCCATTTTAGCTATAAAGACAAAAGTTCTAGTCATATCTGAACAGTGGAGGGCCAAGAGTTTGCCAACAGGATGGTAAGACTCCTCTGTTAGGACAAAGTTGGACCACTGACGGATGTAACGGCTGCCCTGGCTTTTAGGCAGAATTGAAGTGCTTGCATTTTAAAAAATGAGTGGAAAAGCAATCTGGAGACAGGCCTTAAAAACTGGAAAGAATAGTGACAAGAAAGGGAGTGAGGGAGGAAGGAAGGGGAGGAAGGAGGGTTGAAAACAAGGACACCCTCAGCAAAAGGGCCCTGTAGTAGAGGAGGAGGAGGAGGAGGCCGCAGACACAGAAGAAGCCTGTGGGGCCCCCCAGAGCGGAGGCCAGGGCTCCAGAACTCTGACCCCAGTCAAGGCAGCACACAAGGTCCTGATACTCTCCACACAGCTCACCTTGGTGTCTGCTGTTCGTCAAGTCCAGAGAAAACAGAGTAAGATGCTGCCTTTCTCACCTCCTTCTAAGACCCCAGCCTGAGCTCAGGTCATCTCTGGGTGCTTAGTGCCTGGAATGCGCTGCTCTAAGCGCTGTCTGTGGATTGTCCCGTGTGATGCTCCTTCTAAGACCCCAGCCTGAGCTCAGCTCATCTCTGGGTGCTTAGTGCCTGGAATGCGCTGCTCTAAGCGCTGTCTGTGGATTGTCCCGTGTGATGCTCCAACAACCATTCTTATGCCGCCATTGTGCAGCGGAGGATACTGAGGCTCAGGAGATGAAAACAACATTGTTCCATCCACGTTTCCACCATGCAGACAAGCAGGGTTCCTCAGGGCTCCCGGCCCTCTGGCCTGCTGCCTGCTCGTCCTCAGGGAGGTGCTCACCCAGCTCCCAGTCCCCCGTCCTGACCTGCAGCCCTCCTCCCTCCTCCTGCACCCAGCCCTGGCTCGCGCGCTAAGTAGGACAGCCAGAGCGAGTGCCTCCGGGCCATCCTGGGCCTGGGGGCAGCCGGGGCCTGTGGGCCAGATGACGCCAGGTGAGAGGCAAAGCTGTATTACACAGAGACGGCTGCATAAAACACGGAGCCAGGGCCAGGCAAGCACGCGCGCGCCCCGGAACCTCTGAGAACGGTCTATGCAACGTACAGAGATGGGACTCAAAGAGCGCTGGGTAGGAGAAAACGCAAATGGAAACACAATAGAAAAACTTGACAAAAACTATTTGTACCATAAGACTCTTGAATTTAGCAAGCATAAATAGCAGGCTTAAAACGTGCTAGAGCACAGTCATTTTTATATTGGGGACATACGTAACGTGCCCCCCATATAAAAATACAGTAGGAATAGAGAAAATAGTTTCTTTTTTTAAATCTCCTCCCATTTTCACATTTGCAGCACTGGTATTTATGTAGTCTAATTTCCATAACAAAAATTTTAAATCTGTCTCAAATATAACTCCTCAAAATAATGTCAGTAAAAATGGGGAGAGACGCTGAACGCATCATAAAATGGTCTAAGAAGGCCGTGTGAGGAGGGTCGGCCCGGCCAACGCTCTTCCCCAGGTGTGCAACTGCAAGCTGATCCTCACCCTCAACCCCCCTCACTTAGCCCAGAGAAACACGGAAAACAGTAAACCACCTTTCCTAAGTTCAGCGGGATTTCCAAACTGCCTTCTTTCTCTTCCCTTCTCACAAAACCCATGAGACCAAAAACCAACGAACTTCAAACTCTGACTCCACTTCTTCAAATTCAAGAAACGCTCAAAGCCTCAGCCTTGGGGATTCACACGTGTCAAGATGTCACTCAAGCTGTTTCCATCCAGCATCTAACAGAAAAACACATGACCAGAACCTTTAAGGATCCCACGCAAATTAAAACACATGACCAGAACCTTTAAGGATCCCATGCAAATTCTTCTACTTTCATATTTCAGTTGCATGATGAATTATGGACCCTCCACACATCTTTCTTTGCTAATTTAAAATTCCTTCTGAAGTAAGAATGTTGGTATGAAGAAGACTAAAATCCACATATGATTTCCTGGAATCCAGGCATTGCTCAGATAAATAGCAAAAGCCTATTTCAAAACACAGCTCCGCCGACCACTTTAGAGAACAGAACGCATTTCCTACGTTTAAACACGCCGCCCCTCTATCCTAAGAGAAGAAAACATTTCCTTTGTGAAAATGCAAATCTCTTTCTGGGACCAGAAAACAACCTCCTTCGCAAGTCCCAGGGACCCCACCTCCTAACCGCTTCCGAACCACACCAGACAGTGCCGCCCAGGCGGGAGGAGAGACTTACAGTTGAAGATGCCCGGAGGCGGGTGCTCGGTCACCAGGAGACAGTTCTCTTCGTCACTGTTGTCCCCACAGTCGTTCTGTTGGTTACAGACCAGCGAACCAAGATACAAGCATTTACCGCTGGTGCAGGTGAATTTGCACTCTGAAAAAGTACAATATAAAGCATGGAGCAGTCAATGCAAGCTTGGTGCTCTTGAGCGGCGACTGTCGTCGGTTTTTCTTTCCCCCATTTGCATGCCATGATTGTCTGGGAGCTCAGACTATCTGCAGAGCCCAGGACACTACACTCGGAGAAGGGCCATCTGGGTAAGGACCTTCCTTGTCTGAAACACACAGGACGGTGCCCTCCTGCACTCCACAGGGGCGCCGAGGCCTGCCACGCACGCCTCGCCCTACGGCACTGCCCACACGAGTAGCAAGGTGCTCTCTCTCTTTCCACGGCCTGCTCTGCGAAAGTCATAGCTGTGGGGCTCTATTATTCGGTTTGAAAACATCCTTGGCAGTTCTCCACACCTCCGAGAACGGGGGAGCCCGCGCAGCCAGCCGTGGCAGGGGCCGGCAGAACTCAGGAGCGCTGGCTTAACAAAAGGACACTGAGACATTTTACTTCCCACTTGCCACCGTCTTGTGGTGAGAATCTGGACAACGTATTTCACCTCTCAGACGTTCATTCGTCTCATGCCTCAGAAAAATCAGGCATGACACCAGGCGTGGGTAGCAGTGAATTTATAATGTAAAACATGGGGAAATCATGTGTGCTTTCTGCTAAAGGGCCATGCTGGCAAATTATAAAAATAGGGCAGATCCCATACCCAAATCCCTACAGGCCACACTGAACACAGGCTCCCTAAAATCTGTACAAATCCATATTTGAAAACGGAATTCAGTTTTGTAGGACTTTAAAATAAATTTGCACACTTAACACATTACCATCCGTTTAAGCAACGAAGAATAAAGGAAGTTACACAATTATATACACTTGAGCACAGAAAGGTCCACTACATCTTACAGTGACCGTCATCCTGCATTCTGAGTGTGGGCTTGGCCCTAGGAGACCACAGAAGCTGGCAGGATTCACACAGCACAGCCCACTCAGTAGACAGAGGGAAGACAGAGCCTCCGGAGGAGGCCCGGGCTCCTCGCTGCCGCTGACTGGCACAGCCTCTTCCTTTTTCCAGGCCTTGGTTCTGTGTCTGGAATAAGGGTGGTGGGCCTGGATCAAGTCCAAGGTCCTTTCAACTCAAATTTTCCGTCATTCCAATAAAAGGCTGGGCATCGGCACACCAAGGCCTCCTCCAGCGACGCGAACCATGTGTGGGGCTGCCCCAGCCCAGCCTGCCTCTCGGGGCGAACTATGGCCCACAAGATAATAACCTTTACCTGTTGTAAAGAAACACAACGTAAGAGTCCTCAAAGTATTTCTGTGAACCTGTATAAAAAGGGTATTATAATCCTCCATTTGTTCACATTCTCCTAAAAGAGTGTAGAAAAAGAAACCAGCCGAGCTGCTGACCTAGTTTAGAATAACATGTGAACGCAGCCCAAATGCACACCCACGCGCGCCTCGCTGGCGGCACCATCCAGGTTAGAAGAGCTGTGTGCGGAGGGAGGCCGGGCCACGTGGTGGGGGTGCGGCCGGAGCCAAACGCTCTCTTTCCATAAGGTGGAAAGATTAAAATCCAGCTGTTTGAAATCACATTTATGAAGTAACATTGTTTTTAACTTAATGGAAAAAAGGGATGTCAAGGGAAAAATTTATCTTCCTTTCCAAAAGAAATATTGGACTATGGATTTACACCAAACATGAAAAGCCCATTAACCAAAAACAGGTACTCCCTGTGTCGCTAAAACGGTGATTGGGAAAAAAAGGAACACGAACCTGAACTGAATCAAACTCAACTAAAAAGTTCACCATTGCTGAGGTTTGAAAGGATCCGAGGTTAGACTACCATATTCAAGTTGGTGTGGAACGTTAAACTACCCAAGAAATGAGACCACATCCACACTTCACTCATTTTAACTTGCTGGAGGGAGACACGACAGGCTTGCAAGGAAATGAATTCTGCGACTCATTCATTCATTCACATAACCGGTGTATGAGCCGCGTCTATGTTCTGTGCTAGGTAGTGAGACACGGAAACTCGGAAATGAATGAGCTAGCCCTCTTCAAAGCGCTTATGGTATGAACTATTTTAAAAATATGAGCAGTGACTAATTTGCCGCTCCTTCCAAGGCCAAACATTTCCCTTCTTTATCTCCTTCGTGTTCTAGAGCGCCGCCCAGCCTGTGACAGGCGCTCGGTGAATCACACATTTGTTGAATAAATGATCTGATCTGATCTGAGCCTCCTAAGAACCCCGTGAAATCATCAGGGCAGATATTATTCTTCCCATTTGATTCCGTTTTGCCTCATCTCACCGCACTGCCTCAGTTTCCAGATCCACTTTCAGGAAAGTGAGAGACTCACTTGCAATGGGCGCGGCCCCACGTATAATAACGAAGCTCCCCAAATCGCCAGTTGTCTCAAGTCGGCTCAACACCAGGCAGCACTAACAAGGCTTGTGCTACTCATGTGCTTGGTTCTTACTTCTTAGAGAACGGAAATAACATCAACCTATTAAATTTCAAATTCAGGTGGGTACAGTGACTCATACCTGTGCTCTCAGCACTTTGGGAGGCAGAGGCAGGAGGATCATTTGAGTCCAGGAATTCTAGACCAGCCTGGGCAACAAAGCGAGACCCTGTCTCTACAAAACAGTTTAAAAATGAGACAAGTGCAGTGGCCACTCCTGTACTCCCAGCTACTCAGGACACGAAGGCAAGAGGATCGCTTGTGTCCAGAAGTTCAGGGCTGCAGTGAGCTAAGATCACGCCACTGCACTCAAGCCCGGGTGACAGAGCAAGACCCGGTCTCTAAAAAATAAAAAAAAAATTCAAATTTAAAAAATATAAATCTCAGCAGTGAGTCATCAGTCCAACATCAGAGTAAGGTCTTTCCATCACACGGCCACTGGAATCAGAACGACCAGATTGAGAATTTTAATTTACCGGCTTCCTGATGTGATACAGAAACTACTAGAAATTTGTTGTAATGTGATTAAGTGCTAAGAATTAATGCTAACACTGGAATGAGAACTGCAGAGCACAGTAAATATCG
This sequence comes from Theropithecus gelada, assembly GCF_003255815.1. Lineage (NCBI taxonomy): Eukaryota > Metazoa > Chordata > Mammalia > Primates > Cercopithecidae > Theropithecus > Theropithecus gelada. The sequence continues at coordinate 416,884 of NC_037686.1, forward strand.
GTCCAAGTTAGCAGAACTGGTGTTGACAGAGGCAGTTCCACCTCATCCCAGCTCTGGACAGGCCGTCCCCAGCACACTGTGCCACCCAAAAGCCCGGTGCATTCAGATCCTCTAATCACGAGATTATTGTAGCATTTCAAACAAACTGATAACCCTAAGAGAAAGGCCTCATCTTAGCTGCATATTGGATCCCCTGGACCTCTTTCCGCACTGCTGGGGTAGGGGTCCCAGCCAGGTCCTGCTCTCCTGGCCTGAGGTGCAGACAGACACGTGGGTTTCTGACGCCCCCGGCACGGCTCCAGTGGGCAGCGCAGATGGAGAACCACTGTCTCCTGAGAAAGCGGCAGCTCACTGACAGCAAGCCTCCTCTTCAGTTAGCGGTATTTTATTGGAATGTTTATTTGGTATTTGCTAATTTACAAAGAAGAAAACTAAAATACAACCTCTTAAAATAAGCAGGCATTTGGGTAACTGCTGACTACAGGGCCCAGTCGCTAGAGCTCTGTTCTGTCAATGGGCTATTCTGGAAACTTTGGAACCAATGTAGCTTTGACCCCTAAACTACACTTTGACAGACTAGAACCAGAGGGGTCCTCCATGAAGTAAAACTTGAGTCAGAGAAAGACAATGGAAAAATGTTTAAATATGTTGTCTATTCCTTGTGGAACTTGTTGAGTATTTCTGCCAAGCTAGAAGTTGAGGGAAATCATGGATTGTTAAACATTAGAAACACTTTGGTGACAAATTAATGGCGACCTCAGACGTGTAATACTGGACTGGAAGACAGAAGGAGCCGCTCAGGAACCAGTGTCTCCTCTAGGAGCTACAGACATATTATAACCATTTGTAAGATTTAAATCACTCCTCTTCTTAAAAAAAAAAAAAGTCAGGACCTTCTAAGTGAAGAAAGTGGCATTCTTCTTTGCCAAAATTTCGTATTTGATTTCTTATTAAAAAAAAATACTTAGGAGAAACACCTTCCAGAATCAACAACAGACGTTAGAATCGCTGTTCATACTCTGATAATGCCGTCTTCTCCACATCTGGGGTCTCCAGCTTCTCTGCATTTCTACACAAAGCTTCTGATGGTTTTCCTGTGTTGTAGAGTTATCCCAGAGTCATCCAACCTGAATGCCGAGAGGGACCTAGACACACTGGTCCACCCCTCGCCCCCAGGTGAGGAAGCAGGCCAGGGACAATCCCTGACTTACCCGAAGCTGGAGAATGAATTACCTGTGGTGGAACATAAAACCCGAGATTTCCATCGGATTAGAGGAAACCCTTTTTTGTCCTGAAGGTCATTCTAGTTATGTACAAACTAACGTTAGCCAGTTGGGTTATACCATGTACGAGAGCAGAAAGGAAAAGAATGATTCAGAGGAAGGGAATGTCCTAATATTTTGTAACCTTTGAAAAAACAGGGAATTTTAGGAGCCCTAAAACGAGGGGAAAAATGGAATATTTTAAGGTTTTCTGTGATTTCCAAACTCATATACAAAAAGGCCATATTAAAAAAAAATGTAAGGACCTAACAAATTTGAATAATGTAAACCTAAACTCGGTGAGGATTCAATGATAAATGCTCAATCTTAGGCAGAAAAAATCAAGCCTCACAGAGACTAAATTTAATCTGCTTGGTAGAGTCAACATTCTACTAGTTAACACGCAACAAAAAGTTGTTTTCAATTTCCACTACACTCCTTTAGAGTCTTAGTTTTCACAGATACGATCTCAGTCACAAAATAAGGACTATATACAGCATTACATCTCAGCTGTAAAATCAGCCTTTTTTGTGAATTGGCAAAGTCGTCTACATTAGTTATTTCTGTTAAAATTCATATAGCAACACTGACTCATTTAGTTCACACTTCTATCATTCACAAACCTGAAAATGGAGAGTGATTCTGGCTCCATCATTTCTGACATTAAAGTCTAGAACCTGCTCTCTGTACGGCTGCCTTTCCCATGTGCTTACGTGGTAAATAGCAAAGAGGTCAAATCTAGCTGCCAGTGAAGCAGAAGCCAAGAATTAACGGGTTTGAAGATTAGAATAAATAATTGTACCGTAACCAACGTAAGTTTACATTCCCTAGCACCGAGGTGACAACAATTTTTTATTAATGTATATACACACTGCCTATTCCCCTGCAAGGTATAAGATATCCTATAATAAAAGGAAAATTCAGGCTGGGCATAGTGGTTCACACCTGTAATCCCAGGCAGAAGGACAGCTTGAGGTCAGGAGTTTCAGACCAGCTTGGTCAACATGGTGAGACCCCGTCTCTATGAAAAATTAAAAAAATTAGCTGAGCGTGGTGGCATGTGCCAACAGTCTCAGCTACTCGGGAGGCTGAGGTGACAGGATGGCTTGAGCCTAGGAGTTCGAGGCTGCAGTGAGCCGAGATCACACCACTGCACTCCAGCCTGGGCAACAGAGCCAGACACTGTCTCTTAAATAAATAAATAAGTAAATAAAAGTAAAATTCAGTGAAGATGGAAAATAATGACTAAAACACAAAACATAAATCAGGAAATGCAGAGGAAAGAGAAGAGGAAAACCGACTGAAAAGAACTCACCTCTACACTGAATTCCAACCAAACAAGCCACCACAGACAAGAGGAAACCACAGGCATGGTCACGGGACCTCACTGGTCCTTGGGGTAGGCACTGCAATCAACCAGAAACACCCATTCTCCCGCTTCTAAAACTTAACAGGATCTGTCACTCTTTTAGTAAAGGGCGCTATTCAGCAAGGAGGAGACTATCTTGAACACCAATTTTATCAAAAAGAGAAAAAGGACGCCCCATCTTGTCATTTCCTGTATCAGCCTTCAGGGAGGTTGAAATATTCGTTTCTATAAAGTGGTTTCCATAAAGTTACCAAAACACAGCATCCAGAAAGTAGTGCTTTAGCTAATTACGAAGATAGAGCTTTGAGAGTTTTCAGAAACGAAAAGTCGATCCTTAGGGCCATTCTTCTTGAACGTCAGCTTTTGACAGCATGGGAATGCCGTGGGGATGCCGCGCGCACTCACTCCCCTGGGAAACCCGCAGTGCAAGCCGCACGGGTTGAGCAAGCTGCGAGCCCGCACCGGCGAGCTATCAACGCGAATCCATCTGGGAACCTGAGGGAGGAGAATGCAGCAGCGCGTGTGCCTCATCGGGTGTCACAGGCCAGTTCCACGCTCAGCCGGAACTCAGTGTGAAGGCACCGGCCTCACCGGGGACGCTCTGACCTCACTCAAAGACGGGCTGATGTTCCCGGTCATAAACTTGGAACAAAGCGGAATTTAATTTGAAGGTTTATATTCTGTGTAATGAAATAAGTTACCCCCAAAGCATTTAATAAAAGTCCTATCTTAAGTGGTGCTGCTGAAACCATAGTTGTCCTTCAGAAAGATGAATATGACATGATAAAAGGAAATCTGCCCAAGTAATAAGATTACCAGAGAAGAGCGTCCCGTCAAAGAGAGTAATAAAAAATGTTTAAAAACTCAATCCATTTTATGATATGGCTTATCGCTCCCATTATGGTGCTGAAAAGATGATTTTAATGGGTCTCAAATTCTATGAGAACCCTAAGTGAAAAACGCAACGACGTGCTCTTAAAAGTCCAAAGTACTCTCAGGCTTTGGACTTGCAGACCTACAACCACCCTTTAGAGCAGCTTGAACAAATCGCACAACTTCCCATCAAAATACCACCCGGCATTTTAAAGTCGTAAAAGTCCTTCAGGGCTTGAAACGGTGGATAACAGTAATTCTCGTCTACGTTTATAACCCGTGAACAAATGAATTTGCTTTTGTGGTTTTCTGTCTGTAAGATGCGAGCAGGCATTCTTCCTCACTTCTTGCGTAGAACAGTACTGAAAGTAGGTAAGAATCCCCTTTCAGACTCTTGGGAGAACAGAAACATCAGTCAGTGCAATGCACATGGGAGAAGAGTTTGAAACAATGTCGCCTGTATATCCACAACAGTGGCTTTCTCTGGGGGTGCTGGGGTCACCTCGATAACTTTCAAGTTTCTTGTGGATTTTATATATGATTTTATAGTCAGGGACAATAAAAACCCTATTTTAACAGGGAAAATCTCTGTAAAAACCAAATGTCTATAGAACTCTAAAGCCATTAAAATTCATAATTTTAAAGGCACCAATAAAGTACCTAATTCCCTATGGCATCATCTAAACAGAGACCCCAACACATGAGCCCTTTCTCATGAGGATCATGCTCTTTCAGACGCATTTCCTTTGCTTTGGAGAAATGTGTACTGAGCCCCTCATCAGTGCGGAGTGGCAGGGGCCTGCTCGGCAGGGTTACATCCCAGAGCGCAGTGGAGAAGGTGAGGCCGGCCCGGGGGCTGGGGGGCCTGTGGAGCCTGCGGGTCTCTGGGCAGCCTGTGGCTTTTACTCTGTGTGAGACCAGAGGGATTAAAGGATTTTGAGTTCAAGGACAAATATACTTCATTTTTTTAAAAAATTTTGATTGAAACACAGCATGTGTATCAGAAAGTCCAGTTCAATGAGTCTACGCAGGTTGAAAAACACCTACATAACCAGCACCTGATGAACACACAGAAAGGCACCCTCAGGGGCCCTAACTTGTTTGTTTCAGGATCTTGCTGTCTGCAACGTGGTGGGTAGACTTTGGGGGCCGAGGCACCCCGTTGTGAAGAGCCTTGTATGCCTTGCTGAGGCCCGTTCATGGCTCTCAATCTGCAGGGTTTAAATAAACTTCGTGAATGTGATGGAAACTCAACTGTGCCAAGCTTTTAATACACCTTCATCAGGACTAACCTCGGTAACCCTCTCATGACTGTTCTGCAGAGAAGGCAGCATCAGTCATGAAGCCCGACAGGAGCTCCAGGTCGCCCCCGGCAGACGTGCTTTCCACGCGCATTGGAGGTCTGTGGGCAACAAGGACCATGTCCACCTGGCAGGACCAACAGAGACGCTTTCCACGCGCATTGGAGGTCTGTGGGCAACAAGGACCATGTCCACCTGGCAGGACCAACAGAGATGCTTTCCACGCACATTGGAGGTCTGTGGGCAACAAGGACCACGTCCACCTGGCAGGACCAACAGAGGCACATCACGGTGTCGACAGCACAAACCCGGGCCCCAAAACGGGGACCACGGAGGGCCTGGCGGCAATTTCTTCTCAGGCGCGGTGAAGGCTGGGCTGGGAGGCTCTTCCCCTCAGGTCAGTCCCTCGCTCATTCACGCGTCCACCCACCAAGAGCCCGTCACTGCCTGGGCAAGGAGCACAGCCACAGGAAGCAAGGGAGAAGCGGACAGTCCACCGCCCTGAGACCCAGGACCCAGGATCTCGGCCTCCCTCCAGCTCTTACACTCAATATTCTGCGTATCCTCAGGCAAGACTCTTCATCTCTAGATTCCTATGAGAAAATGAGGTGCCTGGACTAAACCGGCAGCTTTTCATTTTTCCTCTGAACAATTTCAGCGCTTCCTGTGGGGCCTCGCGATCTGCGGCAGAAGCGGGAGCTGGGTCAGGAACCCTGAGCGCCAGCGCGGGTCTGCACGCAGGGGAGGCTTCCCGTGGAGGGTTCACTGGACAAGGGCATCCCCTGGCTGAAAGGCCTGAAAGCCTGTTTGCATTCTCACATCTAAACTCTTATGTTCTCAAAGTCCTTTTGACTGTTACGATCAGTGATTCTATACATTTTTAAGACAGGGCTTTTGAAGAATAAAACCCCACATTAGTTCTTTGGTACTTCTGTCGCCTGAATTATTCCAATGAACATTCAAATGACTGGTAACTTTAAAAATGGATTCGTGAATTCTGGACATTTTGACATACACTGATTATGTCAACGACAGCTCCACAGGGCCACTCCCACGAGAAGGCCAACATGCTCTAACTTCCCGTCTGACAAGAAGATGCTCTGGGCCCCACGGCCCATTTCTCTGCTCCCGCAGTGTAATGCGGCAAACAAGTTTTCTGTACTCACTGTGTCTAATTTCTGATTCTCCCCTAAACAGATCTGAATCAGGCTTTGGGCTGCATCACTGCACCAACGCCGCCTGGCCAGGTCCCCGGTGACCCCCACGTGGTTAACTCGGCCGCATCTCACCTGACCCCAGTTGACACCTCTGCTCCCTCCCACAGGGAATCGCGTCCTTCCCGTGTCCCGACACACACGGCACCGCACTCCTCTCCACAGCTCTCAGCTCCTCCTCCCCTCCCTGACCTCTTAACCTTGGAGTGCCCCAGCTCACCCTCAGCCCCATTCTCTTTCTGCATACGCCACTCCTTTGCCATCTCTAGCAGTCAATGTCTCACACTCACAACTCCCACAATTCCCTGACTGTTCCATCTTTCCCTAGACCCCGGATTCCTCCAGTCACTTGTTCAACATCTCCGTGTGGAATGTATAACAGACATCTCCGCTTACTATGTCCAAGGCCAAATACCTCATTTTCCCACCCAAAGTCACTCCCCCAGTAGCCTTCCCCATCTCAGAAACTACACTGGGGATAGAGATGCCACTGCAGTCATCCATAACCCCTTCCTTTCTCTTACATCCCAACCCGTCCGCACACTCTGTTGGCTCCACTTCCAAAACACACTGGAAATGGACCCGTTCCCACCACCTCACTATAGTCACCCTTCTCCAAGGTACCATCTCCCCTCCCCACGGTGATCTCCTGGCTCCTCCCCTGTCCTTCCACCACGGTTTACTCACAAGACAGCAGTCAGGATGTTCCTGCTGAGATGGAAGTCAGATCAGTCTCTCCAACACCTTTCATTTTACTCAGAGTAAAACCCCAAGTCCTTACAATGAACTTGACATGACCCTCCCTGACGTGGCCCCCACCAGTTCTCCAGCCTCCCCTCACCCTCGCGAGGTCAGCTCTGGGTACCCGGCCTCCTCGCTGCTCCCTGCACACAGAGCTCATCCATACCGGCTGCTCCTCTGCCCAGAGCTTTCCTGAGACCCCCACTCAGCCGACTCCCTCACTTCCATCAGGCCTTCGTGCAAACGTCTCCATCGCCATGGCCTCCGTCACGCCGCTCCCCATCTCACCTCCCAGCCGCTCCCCATCTCACCTCCCAGACTCTGGGCTCCTCCTACTTCCTTTCCTGCTTTCCTCTTCTCTCCTACTCATATTTCCATCCCATGTGATAGTCAAATATACACATAATGTTTCTTGTCTTCTTTTCTCCATGAGAGCATAAACTACACGAGGGCAGGGATGTATGTCTGCCTGGTCTTACTAATGAGTCCCCAGAGTGTAGTACGTGGACAGCAATCAATCAGTATTATTATTGTAAGCAATCAATATTATTAAAGAAATCAATGAGGCCGGGCGCGGTGGCTCAAGCCTGTAATCCCAGCACTTTGGGAGGCCGAGACGGGCGGATCACGAGGTCAGGAGATCGAGACCATCCTGGCTAACACGGTGAAACCCAGTCTCTACTAAAAAAATCCAAAAAAAAAAAAAAAAACTAGCCAGGCGAGGTGGCGGGCGCCTGTAGTCCCAGCTACTCGGGAGGCTGAGGCGGGAGAATGGCGTAAACCCGGGAGGCGGAGCTTGCAGTGAGCTGAGATCCGGCCACTGCACTCCAGCCTGGGCGACAGCGCGAGACTCCGTCTCAAAAAAAAAAAAAGAAATCAATGAATAGATGTAAAAGGCTGTGGAGAGGTTCTTATAGGAACCACAATTAACTATGGGTGAACCTTTGGATGAAGAAAATTTTCTTTAGCTGAGCAAATATCCCCACTAGAAATAAATATATGGAAAATGAGGCAGGAAGGAGATAAAAGAAGGAAATAATATATTATTAGCAAATTGTGAAAGATTTTTAAAGGCAGAGTTAAAGTTATTGGCCACATGGTGTTTTAGTTACCTGTGGTCTTCAATTATGGAATCGTTCTCTCCTGTCCTCAAGGTCATAAATAGCTAGGCTTTTTCCATCTGTCCCTACCCAGTCATCTGGCTGTGCTCCTAAATCACAATGTTCTCTCTCAGCGCAACACTGTGTGTTTTGGAGAGAAAATCCATTGTCTGGCTAAGGCCCTGGACTGTCGATTCAGGAAACAGCCGGCTCCTTCCCTTCTCGCCTCCAGCACCTGAGAACTGGGTGTGAGTGCTGAGTTCTCCGCCTGTCTTACTTCCTAGTATTTGCGACCAGCTCAGAGCCAGGAAGAGTCAGGGCTCTACCAGCCCATGTGTGGCTGTCCCCAGCCTTGCCCTCAGGTGGGCCACAGCTGCCTACTTTTTTCCCACTTGGGTGAAAATGCCTCACTTTCTTGCCCTGAGCTTCTCATGGCATCTGCCTAGAATCCTTCCCAACTTTATGAAATTTGAAAACATCTTCCTTCTGAGATCTCTTTTTTATTTTCTTTCTTTCTTTTTTAAGACATAGTCTTGCTCTGTTGCCAGGCTGGAGTGAGCGGCACCATCTCGGCTCACTGCAAGCTCCGCCCCCCGGGTTCACGCGATTCCCCTGCCTCGGCCTCCCGAGTAGCTGGGATTACAGGCGTGCATCACCACACCCGGCTCATTGTCTTTGTATCTTAGTAGAGACAGGGTTTCACCCTTTGGCCAGGATAATCCCCATCTGTTGACCTCGTGATCCACCCGCCTCAGCCTCCCAAAGTGCTGGGATTACAGGCATGAGCCACTGCACCCGGCCTTCCTTCTGAGATCTCAAACCTCACTGACCTCAAAGGGCACAGGCTCATAAACGCCCACGTTCCCCGTATTCTTCAACCAACCCACACCAGAATTTCGTGACGGCGTCTTCATACCTCTTTTACGGACGGTAGGATGTTCCACTGCCGGAGAACGTCCCTGGTTCCAAACGAGGAAGGTGAACTAAACTGTCTCTTCATTCCCAGATGGAGACTTGGTACTCAAAAGAATGGCTTTTGGCTGCTGTAACTGATCACACTCGAGGCTGGGGTCAAAGTGGGCGGCAAGCCATCGCCTGCACTCCCCTGTATGCCAGGCTGCAGTAGGAGAGGGCACAGGTGGGGCTGCTGGGTTCTCAGCAGGAAGCTGAGCTCCAGGCTGACCTAGAACCAGCCCTGCGACTGGGCACGAGAGATGGGAACCGCTCACCTGCCCTCAAAGTTATGGCTTTATTAGGAAAAACTACCTATTTCTGACAACCTGTGCCAGGCCAGAACTCCAGGCTCTGAAAAGACAAAATAGTTTTTGACTGAACATGCCCATTTCAGGCCTTTCATAAAGAACTTCTTTATAGTACTATGTGCCAGTGAAGGATCTTCTAAGTTCCTTTGCCTATCTCCCCAATAATCAAAAAGAGAGTATTTCTAGTAGACTTGGGAGACTTCAAAATAACGTGATCAACAAACAGGACCAGGGGCTTAAAACCCGTCGTCCTCAATGGAACACTGGCTGATAAAATCCCCTACCTTCCAAAATTCACAACGAATCTGTCTGTCTGTTCAGTTCTTCCCCGAGGGCATGTCCTGCTGAGAGCCGGTTTCATCTGTGCGGTGTGGCCTGACGGCCCAGCACCCAGGAGCTCTGCAGACCCTGCCGCCACGGGCCATCCGTCCCCAGATCTCTACCACACGGTCACTGCGGTCCACCGTCCTGCCCTCGGGGAATCTCGGCCTCCCTCCCACAGGTGCGATTCACCCTCACCCCCCACCTGGGCCTCCCTTCTGTCCCCACCCCTTCCCCAAACAGACAAACCTCACACACCACCCAGGCCCCACCCACGGACTCATTCATTGATGCCATCGCCGGACCCAGGTCAGCCAGACGAACAGCAGGACGGTGTCAGAGCCTCGACCTCGGGAAGCACAGGATGAGAACGACGCAGCTGCGCCTCCCCGGGCCATCGACCCCAGCAAGGAAAACTCACACTGGTCCTCAGTCCAGCCTGAACACTCCTGCTGAGGCCGGCTCTGCTCGGCTCTGCTCTGTCTCATTCGGTCGTCATTAAAGAGAGAAGGGACGGCCACGTCTACCTGGACCAACCGCCTCCTCCTCTGACCACAGCTCTCATCTGGACGTGTCATATCCCTCCACCTTCCTGGAAGAAGGGCGTGCCCCAGTAGGCTGACGGCTGAGCTTTAATTCTGCTCCACAGCCAGTCCAGGTTTTCTCAGTACTACCTCTGTGGCAACGTGCATAGAACAGCAAGATCGATTGGCACAGATGAGATAAATGTAGCCCAGAAGCTTAGTCCCAAAATGCACACTGAAAACAAATTCATAAAAATATAAACGAAAGCAAGTTTTCTTTATACTTAACAAAGCTACCTATTGATAAACGGGGCCTTCTCCACACCCATGTCCAGGACTTATGTTCCTTGCTTTATTTTTTCTTATAATGCTTACCACCTTCAAATGAAGCAAAAGCAAATAAATCAATAAATCATATAATTAGCTTTCATTTTATGTACTGCCTTCAATCGCTGGAATGTTAAGTTCTCCTGAATGCAAAGAACGTTCACAGTATTGTTTATTTCTGTTATTTCCCTGGGTCCCAGAACAGTGTCTGGCCTGTAATACAGCCTCAAAAATATTTGCTGAATGAATGAAAGTTTATTCTATTAAGTAAACTGTTACTTCTGGATGATAAATGTCATGTCACTGACCTCAAATCTTTCCGTAGATTCCATCACTTCCAGGACACAGTCCGTATTAGCGAGGCATACGCGGCCTTCGCCATGTGGTCCTGAGCATCTGCCCGAGTCCTTCCTAAATCCTACACATCCTCCTGGAGGCCAACACGCCTCTCAGGCACACCATGGTTTCCCATCACTGCACCTTCATGTACGTGGTTCCTCCTGCCTAGAATGACCTGCTCCTCCTTCCCTTGCCTGACAAATGCCTACTGAGCTTTTAGCAAAAAACAAAAACAGAAAACCCTCCACCAAGACTGTGAAGCCTTCCCCGGTATTCCCATCCCCATCCGGGAACTGAGCACCACCGCTCCCATGTTCCCATGGCAACCCGCGCATCCCCCAACACCGTGCTAATCACCTTGCTGTCACTGCTTGTCTCTTTGTCTCACCCACGTCATTATCTTTGCATCCCCAGGGGCTAGCACAGTTGGTGGCTAATAGTTGCTTCAACTTAAATGGACTCAAATGCACTAGAGGGAGGGGAAGAGAGGTCAGGCACTCTGGGGTTGAGTTTTGTCTCTTTCACTTGTACCTGATATCTGTGCTCCTGCCACAGCCGTCCACACAGATGCACAAGCTAAAGAGGAAGATGGACAAGAAGCGGCACACGCTTTGCTCCTCCGGCTTCATCTTGAACCAGAGGGCTCATTCGTCTGTGTTAAGCCGTTAAATATTAAAGCCGTATAAATCACACAAACCAGTACGTCTGCCTCTCTCCACTAAGTATCCAAATCAGGAGCCAATAAAACACTGGAAGATTTTTTTTTCTGAGATGGAGTTTCATTCTCGTCACCCAGGCTGGAGGGCAATGGTGTGATCTTGGCTCATTGCAACCTCCACCTCCCAGGTTCAAGCGATTCTCCTGTCTCAGCCTCCTGAGAAGCTAGGATTACAGGCACATGATTTTTGTATTTTTAGTAGAGACGGGGTTTCATCCTATTGGTCAGGCTGGCCGCAAACTCCTGACCTCAGGTGATCCACCTGCCTTGGTCTCCCAAAGTGCTGGGAGTACAGGCATGAGCCATCACACCAAGCCTAACACTGGAAAATGTTTTAAGTATATAAGTTTCTTGTACTGTGAAAATCATACACATGTGATATAAAGAAATCATAAAATTTCAATGAACACAGGTTGCCCATGACACAAAGGACAAGTGTGAAGGCAACATGTGAACAGGGCTTTCTATGACTCTTCAGGTGCAGACATGGGGAGCAGCCACGGATCTCTCCAGAAAAATTCACTCCGGAGGTCAGCAGCTAGAAGCACAGATGGAGAGTGAGTGAGCACGAGCGCCTCGTGGACTCAGCCCTCCCAGGTACGGTACTGGAAGACGCTCAAGACACAGCTCAATGAGAAATGTAGTAAATGGGGTTCTTCTTTAGTCTTTTTTTTGAGACAGAGTCTTGCTCTGTCACCCAGGTCGGAGTGCAATGGCGCAATCTTGGTTCACTGCAACCTCTGCCTCCCGGGTTCAAGAGATTCTCTTGCCTCAGCTTCCTGAGTAGCTGGGATTACAGGAGCTCGCCACCATGCTTGGCTAATTTTTGTATTTTTAGTAGAGACAGAGTTTTCACTAAAGAGTCTGGCTGGTCTCAAATCCCCAGCCTCAGGTGATCTACCCTCCTCAGCCTCCCAAAGTGCTGGGATTATAGGCGTGAGCCATCACGCCTGGCCAAGCCACCATGCCCGGCCTTCTTTAGTCTTAAAATTAGAAACTTGTTTCCTCTAAAGGCCAAAAATGTTCAGAGTTCTCTAGAAGCAGTGGCCCATCATGATTACACCAACATTAATGAAATACAGTAAATGATTCTGGACACCAGGCATTCACTTACCAAGGCTCAGTGTAGGTTAAATTGTGCCCAGTCTGAGAGGACTGCCAGGATTAACCCAGAGCCTGTCAGACTCCCCAGGGAGCTGCTACCAGCTCCAGTGCCACACTCCTTCCTGACACCAGCTTTCAGCCTCTGCTTGATGGAGAGCATGTCACCAAGGCTGAGTGGCAAGCGGCTACAGCCACAGCCTGGCACAGCAAATGACACAGGAGATTGGACCTGTGGTTCCTAGGCCGCTGTGCCTAACCACGCTAACGTGCTCTTCGCACTATGAAGGCTGGAGCAAGGCTTGCCGAGACAGAAGAGGGAAAAACAAATCTGTTGCTGGAGATAGGAAGAGAGATCAACAGAAAGCAGAAAGTACAGTTTTAAATTTGGTGATGGTGTTGGCTTGGTTTTGTTTTTTGAGACACAGTCTCACTCTGTCACTCAGGCTGGAGTGCAGTGATGTCATCATGGCTCACTGCAGCCTCCAACTCCTGGGCTCAAGCCATCCTCCCACCTCAGCCTCCCGAGTAGCTGGGACTACAGGCACAGGGCATCACACTCGGCATTTTTCTTTTTTTCTTTTGGTAGAGACGGGGGTCTCAATATGTTGCCTAGGCTGGTCTTGAACTCCTGGCCTCAAGTGATCCTCCCACCTTCACCTCCCAAAGTGCAGGGATTATGGGCATAAGCAACTGCACCTGGGCTTACTGGTCTTTAACAAGCATAGATTTGCAGGAATAGCTCTCTTTATTTGCAAACGGCAGTGAGTAAGGCTTATTGAGACTAGACAGAGCATTTCTCTGGATTTGGGGCTGAGGCTCCCATCACCATCTCTCTCTGTCTAGTCTTCTAGTCTTCCCTCTGTCTAGTCTCCCCGCAGCTCCGACCTCCCACGGTGTGAGCCCATGTGACATGTGCACTGAGCTACTTGCTCCATAATCATGAATGTTCAGTGACAAAAGCACAATAATGGGATGAATCTGAGAAATACATATTGGCCAAAAATTGCTATTAATTCAGTAATGCTTCGATAGACGGTGACTGATTCATCACAACAGAAATTCACGTGTTTGAAACAGAGCTATTCTGTATCTGATGTATAGTGAGCGTCAGAAGCACGGCACAGCCCTTCGGCTGGAGCCTAGGCACAGGTCTAAGGAGTCAATGACCGCAGCACAGGTGCGGTGGGGACCCCAAGGCTGCAGGTGCAGCGAGCACTCCTGCCCAGCCCAGCCCCAGCCCCCTCCCCCAGCCCGGCTTTCTTGCACTCTGAAGGGCACGTTTTTCCTGCAGGTGACCCAGTTTGTAGGAAAACCTGTATTTCTGCCTCCTCTAAGTGTCCACGGTATCTTCTAATTCTACAAACAGCACTTAGGGAAGCAACAGGGCGGATGGGTGCTGGGGAGGGAACTCAGAAGAACGTCTACAAAACGCAGGGAGGCAGAAGCGAGGGGCAGCCACGGGTGCCTTCCAACACGTGAAGGCCAGAAGCTTCTATTCTCAGCGACCAGTTGCCTAGGGAGACCCGGGGAACCCTGAGGACTCCCAGGCAGGGCAGCGATGGGACTGGACGCAGCAGCCGCCAGGGCCTTCGAGGAGGATGTGGGGACTCAGAAACGGAAATGAGCGCAGGTCACCTGGAGAAGGGCTGGGGGGCCCCCCCCGCCGGCACACCCAGCTGTGGCGTCCAGGTGATGGCCTGATGGAGCTGCAGCCTCTGCAGACCCAGAGAGAGGGGTGGAAGCCAGGCAGGCCTCCTAATTCCACACCCCTTCCTTGCCTACCACTGGATCCCACACAGCCCAGGACACGAATGATCTGGAAATAAGAGTCAAACTATACAAAAGTATTTCCCACAGAAGCCCAGAACCAAGCGCCCACAGACACCCCTACACAGGCAGCAAGGCCTGGAACCGGCAGCCGGGGGACACGCGCCCTGCAGAGCTCTCCCTCGCAGAGACTGTGGAAAAGGGTGTGTAGCGCGGAAGGAAGCTCTCCCTGCTTTTAAGGAGCCGTGACTACGTTGCTCAGTGCCCCTGGCCTGCCTTTCTCTGTACGAGGAGGAGACTTGGCGGCTTCCCCATCCCATCGCTGCAGCTGGGCGGCTTCTTGCATGAGGGCACCTTGCTGGCCTGAGTCTCCCCAGGCTGCCCGAGGCTCCTTGTACACTGAGATGCTGAGTCCTGAGGTGCCTTCCAGCACCAGCGAATAGAACTAACGGCTTCTGCAGTGTCGCGACCATTCTGAAGTGAGTATTCCGCGGCCGTCTGTTACCCTCTGTGAAGCCCAGGGAGCAGGGATTCAGGGCCCACCAGGGACCACTGTGTTCTATGCTCACGCATGGAAGCTCTGCACTTGGGCCCCAAAGCCCGAGTAAAGTTTTACCTTGAACTTCTTCCAGCAGGATAAACAGCAGGGTTCAGTGCTGAGAATCTGCAGTTTAAACCCTGACTCCACTAGAAAATAAATGCTAGACTGGGTCATATATTGAAGCTGTGTTTTCCTTACGCGTAAAATGGCAGGAAAATCCCTTCCAGAGGTCAGGCGGGGAGGGAACGCCCACAGAACACTCAGAGTGGGACTTGGCAGAGACGGGGCTAGTCAGGGGCTGTTATTTAGTGCTGGCATCTTTTATTGGTGGCGATGTTATTTTGTGTTCTATGACTATGTAATTTCCTTCTTATAATCTCACCCTTATTGCTTATCTTAGAGTGAGGTTTTAGGAGCAACAACATCAATGTCGTGTTTGATATTCTGGACAATCTAACACAAGCAATTTCTAATTCATAATCCCCTGTTTATATCTGTTGATTATTTGTTTATAATAAATATTTTGGGGCACTTTTCCCCAATCTGCCACCAACCTCAAGCTATGCTTTCATGAAGCCCATCTTCAATTAAGACCCACGTGCTTTATTTTTGTGAAAAATTGAGATGTGGAGACACACTGTGCTCTGCTAGGCTGTCTCCTGAGAACCCCCCTTTCAAAAAGGTTCTTGGTATTGTAGGTGTCACTTTTTTCCGTTATAAATCACAAAATGTGGTAGCCAGTGAACAACACACAGGTGTTGCTCCCCTGAGGGTGCCCGCAGAACGGTGCAGAGGGTCTCTCCTCATCCACAGCCCTTGCGTGTGATTTACTCCTGCTGCGAGCTTTCCGGGGAGTCCACCAGGCTGCGTCTGTGTCTGTGGCGGCGTGCGTGAACACGTGCACGTGAGGGTACATCCAGTCTTCTACCGCTAACGCCTCAGAGACCACAGAACGTCGGGCTGGAACAGACCCTCAGGTTACAGAAACCAACTCCCTTCTTTTAGAGCTGAGAAAGTTCAGGTGCAAAGGAGGGAGTGGCTATAACACGGTGGCACTAGAGTAAGACTGCCCGGGTTTGAATCCTGGTGCAACTACTTATTACCTGTGTGTTAACCTTTCTGGGTCACAGTTTGGATACCTATAAATGGCAGATAATAACAGTCTCTATTGGTGTGGATATTTTGACAACAAAATTAAATCATTCATGTAAAGAACTTAAAAGACTCTCAGATAGATTCCGGCGAGCTGTGATTGTACCACCGCACTCCAGCCTCCTGAAGCCGGCAAAGGAGCAAGATGGTCTCTAAAAAATAAATAAAATAAAAGTCTCCAAGATAGATATCAGATCTGCAAAAGTTTGGACCTAATCATGATCCAAAACCATGGCTTGATGACTTCCAAATGCATTGCTTGCCTTTTTGGATCATCATTTATATGACACAATGTGTTGTAAAATGACACAAAAACTAACATTAATGAACATACCTCTGTTGTAGATGTCTATGTACAGACGTCCTTGTCCCAAAACCTATGTGGATCCCCGAGTGCACAGATGCCATTACAGCAAATAATGCTCCCAATGAAACGCAGCAAAGTATAACTAAAAATTTAAGGAACTCCTTCACACCCTTAATGATTCTATAAATATAGCCCTAAGGTCATTTGTAAACCCAATAAAATACATTCCGATTGAAGTGCTTACCACAAGTTTTGATCATCAGTGACAAAAGTACATGAAGAAGTATTCGGTGTCCTTGAATCAAGCCACCACTAAATTCAATCATCTATGTATTCATTTATACAAATTCTCTATTTCCTGGTTTTTGGTCCCCAATGCACAAAGATTTTAAAGGAGGTGAGGCTGGGCTGAAAGCGCCCCGAGGGTGGGAACCGGGTGTGGTGGCTTCGCTTCTGTTCTCTGGAGCAATGCTTGGATCTCAATAGGCACTCGCAAATATTCTGGAATGAACGCAGACTGAATAAATAAATGCTTCAGAAACCAAACTTGCAAGCAGTGCCAGCAAATCATAGCTCAAAATATTTGTTCATCAGCTGTTGTTCAAAACTTTGAACTCAGCACACCAAAAACGGTTTATGTGTCACAACAGGCAACGTGCCAAAGTGCAGGTTGGTTGAAAGCTGAACACAGAAAACCCAAGGGCTGCCTGTGGCGACAGGGTCTGCAACGGCATAAAGATCCAGAAGCCACCAGCAGCAGGCTGGAGACACAGAAAACACAACCGGAGGCTCCAGGGCAGCAACAGGAGATGCAGCTTTAAGGGTCCATCCGGCAGGAACAACGACCTGAAAGAGGCTTGGCTCGGCCGGACCCAGTGGTGTGAACGTGCAATTCTCAGGGGGAGGCAGAGCAAAGCACCAGGACTTTGGGTCCCTGGTGCCATGACAGGCTCCCTATAAGGATGGTGCCCAGCCAGGCCCTGAAGGCAAGTGACCAGAAGGGGTGGCAGTGCAGAGCCCTGCCCAGGTGGAGGGGGCGCAGAGGAGTTCACTCCTGGCACAACCAGGGTTGAGCTGCGAGTCGGAAGAAGGCCTCGTTGAGGAGGAAGCCACAGAGGGAGAAAGGAGCCAGCCTGGGAGGGCATCAGAGGGCGGGTGGGAAGAGGAAGCTCCTGGGCCCAGTGTGGGCACAGTGCTGCTGAGCGCCTTAAACAGCCCGGCCTCCAGCACTGTCAGCTCCTCAAACGAGATATGAGCCATGCTGGTGGGGAAGGCTCCCACCTCCGGTCCCCACTTCCCCCGTGGATAAGCAGCGTCTACCAATAGAGACTTGTGCCCAGTGGTTATCGGGCTTTGCATATTGCAAAATGTATATAGCAAAGACAGTAGACAACAGGAAACACACAAAACACACACACACACACAACACACACACACACACACATTTACCTACAATACACTGATTGAGCAAAAGGAATATTGACATCTCCAGGCCACTGTAAGGGAGCATGATTATGTAGTTTGAAAAACAGCAAACTAATAAAGCATTGCTCTGCTGGCAAATAAACAGAGAGGTTTAGACCACCACACCAAAGTGAAACAAATCACGTGGTTTTCCTTAAGACCTAACTTTTGCATTGAGTGTTTGTATGAGTCCTGTGAATGATGGCAGAGACACCTGAAAGAGAAGGAATCGACTCGTGCAAACACATTTCTTAAAATAATGTTTCTAACTTTCAGACTTTGGCTGGGTGTATCCCTACTGCCGTGAGATATGAACTCTGGAACCTCTCAAGCTACAAGCCATTCCCCACAGGATTACCTGCCTTCACTTTTCTAATATAACAATTGCTTTCCAAGGCAGTGTAGCTCAGGTGATTAAGAGTGGACACTGCTGCAAGACCGCCTGGATTTTGAAGCTGGCTCTACTACTTACTGGCTGTGCAATCCTGGGCAAGCCACTTAACCTGTCTGTGGTTCAGTTCCCTTAGCTATAAAAAGGAGACAGAAATAGCACCTACCTCACAGGTTGCTATGAGGATTAATTGAAATAATATAAATAGAAAGCACCAAGAATAGTGTGGCACAGAGAATGTTATGTAAGTGTATGCTATAATTATTAATGATACCTTCTATTTTCGTAAATTTTTTCTCTTTATTAAGAGTTTTGTAAAGGAATTAATCTTGTATAGTTCATACCTGTGTCCTCCATCGCATAGGGCATAGCTTTTATTTGCTATAGCAAGTAACATTTTTGCAAATAGCAAAGAAAATTTTGTGGAATAAATAAATGAGTGAATGAATTCCTGTATTACTAGACACGGGCAAACATGTTTTAAGGTGCCAGCATCATACCAAGAAACACAGACGTCAGAAGTAGACACAGAGCTTTCCTTAAGCCGTCATATAATTCAAACCGTGTCCTCTGCTGAAGCCTGTTTTCATCGTGTGTCTCCACGGCACAGATGTGATCCTGAGCCCTGCTCACGTGGCCATAGAGAGAACGAACCCATTAGTGAAGGTGGAACCACCAACCACTAAACGCAAAGTTCCTGTTATTGTTGGAAAAGGAAACTGGAAACAAAACTCAGGGTTTCAAAAGGTGACAGTGCTTGCAGAATCTCACGCAAACCACTTAAAAGAGAGGCAAGAACTGGAAGAGGTCTGGGAACCCCACACGTGGCTGGAGAACACAGCAATCGTGGGCATTTGCATTTAAAGCTGCACACACGAAACCTTCAAAAGGTGCGCCTGGGCATGACTGGGCCCACTTCGCCAAAGGGAGACTGAGGACGATGACTCGCCACAGTTCAGAACAGCCCACACGTGGCACAGCTGGACTCGGCAGCGGGGAGGACTCCAGTGTCCCCACCAGCCCCATCTCTTCATGGAAGGTCTGGTCAGTCTGCCCTCAGCCCTGCGACCTGCAGGGCACTGCGATGACTGGCCAGCACAGCCCACACCAAAGCTCTCCTATGAGGCAAGGCACGGCAGAGATGGAGCCAGAGGCACGCACATTCCCCTCCTCTCTACCTCCATCCTGGAAGGCTCTCCCCTGGGACTGAGACACAGCTTCAAGGAAGGAGCCACGTGGGGTACAGGGGCATGAGGGAGCACCCCTCCAGGCAGCCCAGGCTCCCCACCCACCCCGATGCCTGCTGGCCTGGACACCAGGCAATGTGGCCCTGGCTCCAGGCCCCGGCTCTTCCTTGCAGAACTGGAATCCAGTGGGAAAGATGGATACGGTGAACTGCGAGGGTTTGCAAGGGCCCGTCCTTGGTGGGGGTGAGATTTGCCCCTCTAGTAAACTGGAGGTGTCGTCCACGTTGTGTATTAATCCCCTCAGTACACTACGTACCTGCAACCCTTGGAAACAAGAGCGGCCCCTCAGACAGCCCTAACCACAGGGGAGACAAGTCGGCCTCTACAACGAGCCTTCCTTCGGTGGGAAGTACACCTCCCACCCCACACCTACCCTGGAGTGGCCGGGGCCTTGGCCTCGGGGCGGCCCCCGCAGCTGTTCAGAAGAGCCGCATCATCAGCTCAGGCGCACCACGTGCTGCAGACACAGGCACGCAAGCCCTGTCTGTGGGGAACGATCGTTAACTGGGGAAAGGTCATACTTCCAGTCTATTACCCAGCGTAATGAGCAAATGCAAATCAGAGACCTTTCTCAGGTCACAAGAGACTGTGTGTTTTGGAAACCTGAATAATCCCTTCACTGAGCCAGAAACTCAAGAGGAATAAGCCAGCATTTCTGGGGCTCAGGGCCCTGTGTTGAATTATTAGAGAGACCTCCAGGCAACAGATGCCCCCCAACCAGCCTCCCAGAGTAGCTGAGATTATAGGCGTGGACCACCACCGCCCCCAGTCCCGCCGTACTCTCACAGAAAGATGATATAAAACACTTAGAAAAACTTACTAAAGCAGCAAATGACTACACAGCAATCTTTAGGGCTCTGTGAACACTGGCCATCTCCAGTTTGAACCACAGACAAATTTCAATTATCCAAGGTCATGCATGAAAACAGTAGCAAGAGTGGTTGCCCAAAACACCCTTCGATAGGCTTTGCAAAGAGTCTGTTTTAATACTTCTCTTGGCATATGGATGTGTCTGATAATCAGGCAGTTTACTGCACGGCAAATAATGAAGCCACCCTAAGAAGCTCTACACAGTCCAAGGACAGAAGGGCGTGTGGGCTCCTCCTTCTCGAGCTCCCCACCCTTTCCTGCTGGGGACAGCAAGGGCAGGTGCCTGCAAGCCACAGCCTCCCGCCTCCCCATCCCTGTCCCGAGGAGATAATGAAGCCTTTTGGTTTAATGGACCTCCTGCTGGGCTGCAGCAAACACAGACATGCAAAAGTAAGTAAGAAACTGTAATTTGTGACAATGGGGGACTTTAGCATATTCTCCAGTTAATCGTGTAATTAGAAAATGGAAACATGATTCCACAGCCTGGCATCAAATGCACACCAGCGTCTGGGTCCTGCCTGTCCTCTGGCCTCCAAGTGACAGTGACAACAGAGATTCTGACTGCATGAGGAAGGTACTGGACTGTGCGTTCACTGGCCCATTCAGTGCAATGAGGCAGATATCAGTAACCCCACCCTACAAGGACGAAACGGGCTCCAAGAGGTCATCTGACTTCCCCAAAGCAACAAAGTCAAGCAATGGTGGGGATGACGATGTCTCCCAAGGATGCTTGGCCCCAAAGCCCACCTGCTGTCCCTTCAACCGAGAGTCCTGCCTACTAAGGCAGGCACCCCAACATGTTCATCTCTGGATTTCGTTTGTGCCTGGCACAAAACGAGACATGAGGTAGACCTCCAGTAGAAATTTTAGAACAAAGCATGGCAGACTATAGTGCACCTCTGGTTTGCGAAAATACGTCTAGCACGCCACCAGAGCAACACTCTCCGTTTACTTAATGATCACAGACGAGAAAACCTCAGGTACGGGCAGAAATGCAGGTGCTCTCTTATAACTATTCCTTTTCCCAGTGATTATAAAAACTTTTTTTTAGGGCTGGAGTTTCTCTATGTTGCTGCACTCCTACTCCTGGGCTCAAGCACTCCTCTGCCTCAGCTTCCCACAGTCGCTGAGATTACAGGCGTGCGCCACCCCGGCCAGCCCAACCATACTCTCTCCTAGAAAGAAGGTATATAGCCGGGCGCGGTGGCTCACGCCTGTAATCCCAGCACTTTGGGAGGCTGAGACGGGCGGATCACGAGGTCAGGAGATCGAGACCATCCTGGCTAACACGGTGAAACCCCGTCTCTACTAAAAATACAAAAAACTAGCCGGGCGAGGTGGCGGGCGCCTGTAGTCCCAGCTACTCGGGAGGCTGAGGCAGGAGAATGGCGTGAACCCGGGAGGCGGAGCTTGCAGTGAGCTGAGATCGCGCCACTCACTCCAGCCTGGGCGACAGAGCAAGACTCCCTCTCAAAAAAAAAAAAAAAGAAGAAAGAAGATATAAAACTTTTTGGAAGAACTTACTAAAGAATGCAAATTACTACACAGCAAGCGTTAGGTCCCTGCAAACACTGGACATCCAGCACATGTTGACAGTTGACTGAATGACTGAACAGAATTCCCAGATGTTTAAAGACGTAATTTCTGTACTCAACTGAAGACACTATCCCTTTTCCCAAATCACATTCTACCAGGCTGTTTCTGTGAAATACAGTGTTCTTGAAAAATCACTGCAAGTGCCTGGTCACAGACCTGAGGCCTTGATTGACCACACTAGAGATGGGGTTAAACGGAGCAGTTCAGTTGACAAAGATAATTGACGCATGTTTAACAATACTGTGATAGAAACTTCTGCAGAAGCTCACATTTATTTTGTCAGAATTCTCTATCCGCTTAAACACAAAATAGCTGGAATTTACGAACAGTCGACCAACTGCATTTCAGTGAGTAGTGAACATGTACAGAGATATTTCTGGCCGAGCACTGAAACCTCCTTCCCTCCCCACCTGGTGGGTCTATGGGAAGGGGAGCACCTTCGCAACAGAAAACACACATGTGAGCACAGCACTGGATTCCAACCTTCCTTGCAGCCAGGCACGGTCACGTGACCCAAGCTCCACCCAAAGCGCTGTCCTGGGCTTAACATGGCGCTGGAAACAGGAGAAGACAGCAGGGCTCGGGAGGAGCCCTTCCTGCTGGTGGTGGCTGTTGCCTGCAAGAAGAATCCTGACTGATACGCAGCCTTGCTGTGACCTGTTGCGATACCACACGTGCTACCCTCACCACGTACCAGGAGAAGGAAGCAGCGCTTCCAGGAAACTCAGCACAGTCTTCGACTACGAACTTCTCCGCTCAGTCACAGATCAATAACAATCTGAGAAGCTGCTGGGAGCAAAGCGATCGTCCATAAGATCATGTACAAATTGGTACATTAAGTGCTCAGCTCATTCGTTCACTCACGGAGCGCCTACTGGCTGCCAGGTGCTATTCTAAGACACTAGGGCTACAAAAACAAGGAAGACAAAAATCCATGCCCTCCAAGAGCTCATAATCTACAAATGCTAATAGGCAAACAAATCCTTTTCTCACCACCGTAATTACGTAGCTAGTTAAATCCACCTGCCCTGCTGGAGTGGAGGCCCATAAAGTCAGGAATCCTGCCTGAACCTTCACTGCTATCTCTCTGGTTCCTCGTGTCCCATAGTAGGCACTCAATCAATATCATATGAATGGATGAGAGATGAGTGAATGAATCTAATTCATTCAAACAGAAACACCATGATAAATGTTATAATAGAGAAACATGGAATCTTATGATAATACTTCTTTATAGGGGAGATATTAGCTGACCTGAGTGCTGAAAATGAGCAGAAATTTTTCAGAAAGAAAAGAAAGATAAGGATACTTAAAGAGCTGGAAAGAACAGAGGCTGGGTGTACAGGACATGCCATGCGCTAGGAACAGCAGGCAGTGTGATGGGGCCAGAGATTATGTATGAGGAAGTAGCAGACAATGTAGTAACTGAGGCAAAGTCATGTCACTGATCTGACAACTGTCAAAGAGCTAGGGAATTGCCCTGAGCAAATACTAACTTAAGAACTCAGTGCAGGCCAGGTGTGACGGCTCATGCCTCTAATCCCAACACTTGGGAGGCTGAGGTGGGAAGATCACTTGAGTCCAGGAGTTTGAGACCAGCCTCGGCAGCATAGTAAGACTCTATCTCTACCGAACAATTTTTTCAATTAGCTGGGCACTGGTGATGTGCACCTGTAATCCCAGCTACTCAAGAGGCTGGGGTGGGAGGACTGCTTGAGCCCAGGAGGTCAAGGCTACAGTGAGCCATGACTGCCCCACCGCACTCCAGCCTGGAGAACAGAGTAAGACTCTGTCTCAAAGAAACAAAAAAGAACTTGGGTGCAGACTACTGGGTTGGGTCGCATAAGGGCAATTTCAACAAAAGTATCTGTATTCGTCTGTTCTCACACGGCTAATAAACACATAACAGGGACTGGGTAATTTATAAAGGAAAGAGGTTTAGTGGACTCAGTTCCACACGGCTGGGGAGGCCTCACAATCATGGCTGAAGGCGAATGAGGAGCTAAGTCACGTCTCACCTGGTGGCAGGCAAGAGAGCGTGTGCAGGGGAACTGCCCTTTGTAAAACCATCAGATCGCGTGAGACTTACTCATCATGAGAACAGCATGCGAAAGACCCATCCGTGTGATTCAATTACCTCCCACTGGGTCCCTCTCACGACATGTGGGAATTATGGAAACTACAATTCAAGATGAGATTTGGGTGAGGACACAGCCAAACCATATCAGTATCCAAGTAAAATACTTGGAAGTAGTAACATATTAGTCTAATAGCAAATGCTTTGTTCAAGCATTTGTTGAGCACTTATGGCAAAACCATGAGATAAGGTAAGGGCATTAACAAAAGATGATTTTGCTCATAGGACTCTACAGAGGCACTTATTTTGTTGTTTGTGTGTTTGTTTTTTTTCTGAGACAGGGTCTGGTTCTGTCACCGAGGCTGAAGTGCAGTGGCACAATCTCAGCTCACTGCAACCTCCACCTCCCGGACTCAAGTGATCCTCCTACCTCAGCTTCCCAAGTAGTTGGGACTATAGGTGCACGGCACAACACCTGGCAAAATTTTTTATTTTTAGTAGAGACAGGGTTTTGTTATGTTGCCCAGGCTGGTCTTAAACTCCTGGACTCAAGCAATCCACCCGCCTCAGTCTCCCAAAGTACTCGGATTACAGGTGTAAGCCGCCACACCCGGCCCATATCGATACTTATAATGACTAACTGCCATCTTCTCTAGTGGCCATGAGAATGCACCCCATGGACCTCCAACTGGAGGGGCAGCCACTGTACCCTAAAAACCCATTCCTGCATTTTGCCCCGAACCTCCGCTTCCTACTAACAAAAAGCCATCCACTAAAATCAAGCTAGCCTTTTACAAACAGAGCTTTCGGTTTCCCCAGAAATAATCAGTTTTATGAATTTCCTGCCCGCATCTAACCTGGCTGGCCTTATCTCTTAGTTTGTTAGCCTAATCACAAGGCACATCTGAGGAAGGAGGAGAAATGTATACACAACATATTTCAAAGTCCAGTGTAGGCCATTATCTGTCATTCTGGACGCCTTACATGCTGTGTTTCCATCCGTTAATGCGAATTAAGCCTCACTGTGTAAACAATAGCAAAACTGAATGTCAATTAAAAGGGCGCACATACCCACAAAGGTTTCCGTAAACTTCTTACTTTTAAGTAATTCTAAATGTGAGGAAGAGTTGTAAAATCACCAGAGTTCCTGTCTACTCTCCTTAACCCACCTTCTCCAGTGTTTACATCTGACAGCTGCAGGACAGTAATCAAAACTAAGAAATTAAATTGGCATATTCCTATTACCTGAACTACAGACATTATTTGAATTTCACCAGTTTTTCTGAATAATGTCCCTTTTCTGTTCCAGGATCCCATCTAGGAGCCCGTGGTGTGTTTAGCTGTCCCGTCTCCCCAGTGCCCCCCATGCCATGTCAGGTCTGAAGTCCCTCCTTGCCTTTCAGAGCCTTGACACTCTTGAAAACTGCTGGTCCAGTGTTTTGCAGAATGTCCTTTGATTTGGGTTTGTGCAGTGTCTTATCAGAGTTACAGCAAGTTTATGCGTTACTGGGAAGAACACCACAGAGGCAGGGTGCCCACTCAGTGCGTCGTGCCCTGCGGTACCACGTACGGGTACGTTTATCCTTGCTGATGTTGACCTTGAGCACTCAGTGTTTGCCAGTTTCCTTCACTCTAAACTTACTATTTTCTTTTCATAATTAATAAACATTTATACTTGGAAAGATACTTTGAGACTATTCAAATATCTTGTTTCTCCTTTCTCACTGACTGATTTCAGCACCCAGTATCAGATCTCACCTACAGCAATCATTATTATGATGTTCTGACGGTGATTTTCTATTTTCCTCAATTCTTCTACATGTACTAACTGAACTTCATCTGAAATTCTTCTCCTCCAGCTTGTGAATGGCCCAAGCTGTCCCTAATCTAAGAATGAAACAGCCCATTAAGAATTAGTTGAGAGAATGTTCATGCTGTCAGATACAATGCAAAACTTGCTTATGTTCTAGAAACTAAGTAAGATACAGGTTGAAGACAGAAACGTTTGAGAATGTAAATTGCACAGAAGATATAATAGGTTAATAGTCTGGCCTATCAGTAGCTTAGTCTTCCTGTGTGTAATGGCCATAAATAAGAGACAAGGTTATTTAATAATCTATAGGCAGGGTAACCACAAACAATATGGTGAGGAATCATCTGTAAAGACAGATCCCTAGAGGGTAATTAAGCGTTTCAGACAGGATCCCCAAGGGGCCCACACATCTCCCCGCTTCCCTGGGAGGGGAGGTGGCAGACTACCCACCCCTTCCAGGCCCTCCTCAATCACTCGCCCACTACCACGAGGCCTGGTCTCATCTGTATTATGAAACTAGCCCAGTTATTTCCCTAGTGAAAAAACAAACAAACAAACAAAAACACAATAAGCAGCGTGATTATACGATGTCACAGAGGTAATGTGGAAAACAGGCAGAACCCAGCTCCTTCTAGGCAGGCCTGTGTGGGGGTCAGGGGTGGGCTGTGACACAAAGGTAGGATCACACAGCTCCTCTGAAGTCTCAGTAGGACGTTCTTAGAGACCTTCGCTCTGTGCACACAAAGCCAAAGATATAGTCATCATCACCTCAGTAAACTTATTTCCATTGCTTAAAAAGTAACCCATATTCACTGTATGGAATTTACAAAACCCAGCAGACTTTCTAAAAGCACAAGAAGGAAGAAAAGAAGGAGAAGGAGGGAAAAAAAAAAAGTTACGGGGGAAAAGAAGAACAGGCATCCCAACTTCCAAGCCAAAAGGAAGCTCGATTAATAAGCTGTGTGCCTGCCTGTTCAAAACTAGAATTTGGTTTATAATTGATCAGGTCTTACAACTACAAGTTTGCCTGCCTGTGATCCCAGCACTTTGGGAGGCCGAGGCAGGTGGATCACGAGGTCAGGAGTTCGAGATCAGCCTGGCCAAGGTGGTGAAACCCCGTCTCTACTAAAATAACAACAATTAGCCAGGCACAGTGGTGGGTGCCTGTAATCCCAGCTACTCAGGAGGCTGAGGCAGAAGAATCGCTTGAATCCAGGAGGCAGAGTTGCAGTGAGCCTGGGCGACAGAACAAGATTTCATTGCCAAAATAAATAAATAAATACATGCTGGGTGCCTTCTACTGACTACGGTTTTCCACAGTTCACGCCCTACTACTCTATCCCTCTCCTTCTCACGTTTTTGTTTTTGTTTGTTTTTTGTTCGAGACAGGGTCTCACTCTGTCGCCCAGGCTGGAGTGCAGTGGCATGATCATGGGTCACTGCAGCCTCAAACTTGAAGTCACAAGTGATCGTCCCACCTCAGCTTCCCAAGTAGCTGGGACTAAAGGCCTGGGGCCTGCACCACCACACCTGGCTCAATTCTGTAATTTTTGTAGAGACGGGGTTTCGCCATGTTGACCAAGCTGGTCTCGAACTCCTGGCCTCAAGTGTTAGTCTCATCTCAGCCTCCCAAAGTACTCAGATTACAGGCATGAGCCATTGTGCCTGGACTTTATATTTCATATAGAATTGAATATAAGGTGATAGTAATTGTAAGACGCTAATTTTTATGTAACAATAAGAAAAAAAAACAAAATACACACAATTGTAGTTGTAAGACCTGATTATAAACCAAATTCCAGTTTTGAAGATGTGGAAATAGGTAGGGAGTGCTGTTTGTCAAATTGACTAATTATGGTTTCTTAAACATGGAGTTCTTAATACAATTAATACAAAGGGACCTAGGTCCTGCCCTCAGGAACGTGGTGTGATAGACCCTAGTATAAGAAACACACAAATATGTCATTAAAAGCAATGGTGAGGGCTGTCAAGAAAAGATCTCCAAGGCAGACAGGCGGGCCCACTGCCCTATCAGCTCCTGGCTCCCTTTCTCGGAAGCCGGCCAGGTCCACGCCCACCATTTGGCCAGGCAATGATTCTCTGAGCTCCAAATGGCCATCTGCTCCCAAGGGGGTGAAACCTTGGACAAGGTGCACTCATACAGCTCCTAGCAGTGTTACTACCCTCAGGTAACCTTGGTACAAATTAGATGAGATCAAGTGTGTTCAGGGTGGTATGGTCATAGACCTTGGTACAAATTAGGAAAGTCAGTTAACATATGTAAGTGATGTGAGGCGCAGAGCACCGTCTTGTTCATCGTTGCCCCCAGCTGCGGTGCTAACACAGTGCCTCGGCACGGTGGGCATTCGGGAACACTGGGTAGATTTACTCGGGATAATCACTTCACCCTCAATTAATCTAACGCTATGATGAAGGAAAAACTACATTTTCCCTTCAGCTAAATGACTTGTACGTCTCTAATAATAAATGAGAGCAGAGAAGCTCTGGAACCACGTTCGGAGCAGCCTCTACGAGGGGTGCACCCGAGTCCTGCAGGTGACGTCCAGCAGCGTCGCCCACTCACGCACACGTTTACAACAAGGGCAGGAAAAGCTCCTCTCCCAGGGGCATCCTACACACTGTGCACAGAGAACCCATCAAAAGAAAAGCTTAAAATGCACACCGCCCTGCACTTTATTATTCTGTCCCGCAGCCCGCCACGCCATGCTAAGTTTATGGCACATATGAAAGGGCAGAGGCCGACAGTCCCGGACTTAAATTGCCATTAATAAACAGTCACCACATTTTATTGCTGAGTCAGGGTCTGCTCTTCAAAGGTTATGGACTCAAGTCCACCTTCACCCACCACACACCATCCTAAGCACCCTGAGAGTTGCATTTCTACTCAGGGACAGGCAGCCCTGGACGACAGACTTCCTCCCGTGAGTGCGCAGAGGCCCCTCAGCAGGTGCATCAGGGGACCACTGTGCTAAAAACTCACGGCAAGTGAGAGCAAGTGCAACCAGGCCTAGTGGAGTCGGCCACAGCCAGCACCGTGGGAAACAGACTCCCACCCTGTCCAGGTCCCTGCTGCAGGCTCCCACTCCCACCCTGTCCAGGTCCCTGCTGCAGGCTCCCGCTCCCACTCCCACCCTGTCCAGGTCCCTGCTGCAGGCTCCCACTCCCACCCTGTCCGGGTCCCTGCTGCAGGCTCCCACTCCCACCCTGTCCGGGTCCCTGCTGCAGGCTCCCACTCCCACCCTGTCCGGGTCCCTGCTGCAGGCTCCCACTCCCACCCTGTCCGGGTCCCTGCTGCAGGCTCCCACTCCCACCCTGTCCGGGTCCCTGCTGCAGGCTCCCACTCCCACCCTGTCCGGGTCCCTGCTGCAGGCTCCCACTCCCACCCTGTCCGGGTCCCGGGAGCCTGCCCACTCCTGCCACAGGCTCCCACTCCCACCCTGTCCAGGTCCCTGCCACAGGCCCCCACTCCCACCCTGTCCGGGTCCCGGGAGCCTGCCCATCTCTGCTGCAGGCTCCCACTCAGAGGTAGCCAGAATGATGAGGCTCCTCTGAGAATTCCAGAGCAGGCAGGCCCAGCACAAAGGGGAAGCCTCTTTCCCAGCAAATAAAATAATCATGCACACCACGGCATCGACGGGGCAGAGGATGAGGTCCTCCTGACTGTATCCTCGTGTTGGGGTTCTACATGATGCCAGGCGTTCCAGCTTCTCTGGCACAAAGAAAATGCCCAGGGAGTGCTGATCATGTCACTTCTGGACACACAGAGGTCCCAAGCTTCTTGCTTACAGGTCACTGTCATTTCTAGGACTTGCAAGTAACTTGCAAAAACCAGTCCATGGCACCTTGGCACCATGTGTTCCCAACCGAGATCCGCGACTCTCTCAGGTAGAAGGCACTAAGGTCACTTGGCAGGGGGGGCACTGCAAGTTCACCACGCGTCATCGCTGAGAGGACCAGATGGCAGGAATCCAGGACGGTGCTCCCCAGGGCACCCAGGCGTAACACACGGGCCTGGGTGTGGGTCTCCTAGCATGGGGGCTGCCAGCGTGGGTGCCCAGCTCTATCAGATGACAGAATAAAACATGCTGCAAACATACAAGCAACATTCTCAGCCATAAAGACACGTGATATCGGTGTTTTAAAGCTGCACAGTAAGAATCACCGTGCAACCTTCACTGAGTTTAAAGAAACAGACTTAGGGAGGAACCGTCTCTCACGGCAAGATAAGCTGCCTGCTCTGGAGGACAGAAAGTGAGCCGCGACAGGAGCGGGCCCAGGAGCCTGGGTGCTCACCCACATCACTGTGGCACTCAGACACCCTCAGCTCAGAGCAGGACAGGGCCCTGCACACCACAGCTCATCAGTCCACAGTGAAATGCTTCTAATTCCAATGGTGAAAACGCTTGCATAGGGGCCAGGCACAGTGGCTCATGCCTGCAATAATCTCAGCACTGTAGGAGGCTGAGGCGGGTGGACTGCTTGAGGCTAGGAGTTCAAAACCTGAGCAACACAGCGAGACTGCCTCTTAAAAAAAAAAAAAAAATTTAATTAGCCAGGCACGGTGGCTTGTGCCTGTGGTTCCAGCAACTCGGGAGGCTGAAGCAGGAGGATAGGAGGATGGCTTGAGCTCAGAAGGTCAAGGCCACAGGAAGCTATGACTGCATCACTACTCTGCAGAATGGGTGACAAAGACAGACCTCGTCTCAAAACAAAACAAAACAAAACAAAAAAAACAGTGGTAGTGAACTTGTAGTTTACGTTCTCCATTTTAAGACCACACGTACTAAGTTAAGGGCCTGAGTTCAGTGTCCGATAACCTGGGTACAAAGTCCAATTCTGCCACCAGCAAGATGTGTTGTCTCTTCAAGCCTCAGTCTTTTGGGTATAAAACAGGTTCAATACCTACTTCTTGAAGTCACTGTGGAGATTAAACGAGATGCTGTCTATGAAGTACTCAGCACAGCACCTGACCCACGGTACACAATTAAATGCTAACTAATACTGTTGTATTTGTTCATCATTACTACTTTCTGCTTATCAAAAAAGCAAAAGTGCACTTCCCTTAGGAGATCTGTGACCTTCCCAGGGGTTCCCACTGCCTCAGGGCTCACAGAGGTCACACCTACTTTTACGACCTCTTCATTGGGTTTCGCTCACACTGCTTTTTTTTTCTTTCCTTCTTCATACGACCTACGAGATTTGCGATTTCAGTTCTTTCGCATGCATTTCTGAAACACCACCGACAGCTGAAATGCCTATTAAAACAGGTCCTGAATTTTGTAGTTAACTTTTTAAGCATCTCAGTATAAATTTTAAATGACAAGTGCAGCGCCCAGCACAAGAGCAGCGCCCAGTGACGGGCTGTGTCCGTGTGGGACGCGTCCCACGGCTCCTCTGACTGCGGCTGTTGTGAGGGCACAGCCGCAGTCACGCCGTCACGGCACTCTGCTCTGTGGAGATCTGGCCTCCGCGTGTCCCATGCACATCTCCACGCCTGTTTAGGGGCAGGGGAAACAGCAGGGACGCAGAGCAAGGGAACGGATGCCCCCAGGGGAGGGGCCTGTGCCACGGCACCCCCGATACACCTCAACAATGCTCAAGGAAGGCTCCATCCTGCAGGGCGCCTCCCACCTCTCTAAGACATTCATCCAGAAGCAGCAGAATCTGAAATTATGGCCTCTTATTAAATACACCTGGCGGGGGCGATGAAAGTCACTTCCCAGGCCACACTAGCCTAGCCATCGGGGCACAGGGCAGGAGTCAGAGGCCCCGCCTCAGCCTCCCTCAGGTCAGAGTCATTGCACTCAGTGTAGACATCACCTCCTTACAAGCTGGGTGCCTCCGCGGGGCAGGGCGCATCCGGATCGCCTCCCTCTTCCACCCAAACATCCTCCCACCAGCCCCAGCCACTCTCAATCATCACAGGCTTCACAGACAACAGAAAAAAACCTGCTTTAAGGTCATGGTCTCCCCACGCCCTTTCTTTGAGAGGTAAAATATATTAGAATCAATCTGAAATCTGTTCATTTATACCCTGGCTCCTAGAAAGACACACAGTCCCACTAGGATTTTGCAAGGCAGTAAAACACCCCCTGTTGAAAGAGAACTAACTAAGGTCATGACGCAGGGTCACAGAATCACCAAATCACACACTCACCATCAGAAGGGGGTCTCAGAGACCATGTTAGTTCCTGATTTCACAGAGAAACTGAGGCTCAGAGAGGCAAAGTAACTCACCCAAGGTCACACAGCATTGTGGGTTTCGCAATGCAGGAATGCCAACATACGCTCACTGCCCTTCATTCTGAAAGCAAACAGTTCTGCCGTCCGTCCTCAGACGCACTGCTTCCTAATGACGACGCCACGAAGTGATCATGGGTCCTAGTGTCCGTCTAGGAAACTGCACCAGACCGAGACATCTTTCACCACAGAAGAGAGACTCCAGACCCCACGTTTTATTTTACTCACCACAAAAGAACAGTTATTATTAACTCATTTTTAATAAAACACTTCCGTTCTTACTTTAAAAAAGAAACTGTATAAATGAACGAGGATAAGAAAGTGAAAACTGCCTCATGCTCCTACTCAGGGGTGGTCCCTGTTAGCATTCTGGTATGCATCCGTCTATTAAGTCTTTGTTCTTTATTTTAAAAAACAGATTCACCCTCTTCTTGTTGTTTTAGCATGTTCTTTTTTCCACTTAAAAATGTATCATAAGCTTTTCTCCAGGACAGCAAATACTGTCTTTCAATATCATTTTAATAGCCACATACTATTTCAGCATAAGAATATGCTATTATCATTTAACCATATGTCATTTGGAGACTGGCTTAATGTTTTGATATTGTTGTTTCTAAGTTTTGACTGTGTCGGCCAATGGGAGAGCAACCCCTTCCAATCTCCTGTCATTTGCAAACGTGAAAAGCATGTTATTCATCACCGTTACCTACGTTCCTGATAAAACCTCAAGACAAGATTGTTAGATTTCCTTTCTGGTTGACATTTATGCATTCAACTTTCTTTGGGTTTCGCAATTTGGAATTTAAATGATGGAAGAGTCCCCAGATCATCACAAATACCACTTCATTCATTCAATGTATGTTTGCTGATTGCCGTCTATAGAAACAGCACTGACCTAGGAGCTACAGAAACAAACGCAATGCATTAAAAATACCTTTGAAATGAGAACTCTTAGGACTCTTGGTCAAAAAAAACACCCAGATTCAGCATCCCAAAAGTTGTAATGTTTTTCACTTAAAAATGAAGAGATCTTTAATTTTTCGTAAGCCTCTTTTTAATTAAAAGAAGAGCCTGCAGGTGCTGAAACATGTTTTGGTAAATAAAAATTGTTCACGTTATTGGAGACAAGAATTCTGTACTTCGAGATTTAGCTATTGGGAAACTATTAGCGCTAGAAGTGAGTTTCTGAAAATGGGATGTTTATAAGAGAAGTGTGAGCTCGGGTCAGGGTAGCAGAGTCCTGTAACCAAGCAGCAGCTGTGATTGTGAAGAAAGGGCAAGGACTGCCCTGATACCTGCGCGGAAACCAGGACTCGCCCAGGGGCACAAGCAACAAGCAATGGGGCCCACAGCCTGAAGGCTCTGCTGGAAAAGAAGGGAAAAGCACGTTGTTGATTCCTATCTTTTCTAAAGACGGTATTGAATGCTGAAATATCATGAAAAGTACATCAGATGTTCTCATTTTAGGTGAGAAGAGACATAGCACGGCAGATGAAAGAGCGATCTGGCGAAGCGCCACCACCGATTCTCTGTGCTGTTTCATCCTGCCGTCATCCCGGATAAGGAGGAACCACCCTCGGAAACCGTGAAGTCAGTCCACACACCTCAGGGAAGTGTGAGGATAACTTCCAGCAGGGCCTAGTGGCGCTGGTCACCTGCCAGAGGGGGGCTGAAACCACACAGAAGGAAAAAGCCTCAGAGTTCCCAAGGCAGGTCCAGCTTAGACGTGAACCCAGGCTGCGAGCAGATCCCAATCTCTACTTGTCTGGCCCCAAATGGCTGCAGCCTGCATCTGGGGAACAAAGACTGAGCAGAACATCGTCATTTGCTTCCTGCACCGGACTCCCCTGAAGACAGGCCAGGCTGTCCGGACCTGAGTGTGGGGCATCCTCTCCACCACGGGATGGGCGACTTCCTTCCCAGGACCTCGGGGACGCACAGGAGAGTCCGCCCAGCCCCCCAGCCTGCTCCTCTCACGCTCGCACCGACACGTCTGAGCAACGCACTTACAAGGAGCCAGGAAATACAGAAAGTGCAGTGGCCCGAAACATAAAGCTCTTCCACTGTGCTGAAACTCAGTGTTGGAGAAAGGGACGGTTTTTTTTTCCCCCCCAAAACGATGATTTAGAAAAAGACAATATAAATGTATTAAATATACAGCAAACATTCCTAGCCAAAATTGACAGTCTTAGCCAGCGTCTCCCCTCCTTTGGAAATGAATGGAATTACAGTGACTGCCCACCTGGCTGTCCGCTCCGGGGCGTGTGGCCTCTGGACAGCTGACACACTGTTCCCCAGACACCAACTCCGTTCCAGCGCGAGTCCTCTGCCCTGGCTGCTCTCTCCTGAGCCCTCTCCCTGCTCTCCGTGTCCTTGCCCTCCCTTGTCCTTAGCGAGGCCTTGCCTTGCCCTCCTATCAGCAACGGCCATTCCCTGTCCCTCGCCTACATCCTTCCCATACTTGATTTTCTTCGGGACCCGGATGCTGTCTGAAATGGCAGGATACATTTGTTTCCTTTTTTCTGTCCCCCAGACATGTGTGAATTCCACGAACATGGGGTCTGCCTGCACCTTACTCAGCCCCGTGTCCCCAGTGCCTACCACAGTGTCTGGTATACAGCAAGTGCTCCAGGAACACATGTGAAGTCAATAAATCTGGAACTGGGCCTCAGCAGCTCGCCTCATGGCCTGTAAGTGAACCGTGCCCTGTCCTCTGTCATCCCTGTGCCAACAGCGAGGCTTCTAGTCAAAGCGTTTCAAGAGAATGTGTGAGAGAAGAAGGCTCTGCTCCCTCTGACGGGCTCGCTCGCGATATGACAGACGTGCCTGTGAACACGGCTGGGCTCGTCACTGCCCCGGTTCCTCTCCAGCCCTGGGCTCCCATCGTAAGTACTCTTTTCACCATCCTGGAGTGTCTCCTCCCCATCACCACATTTCTGAGAGTCAGGGCTGCTCACGTGTGCACGGACCGCACAAACAGAAGGGCCTCACGCCCAGCAGCCCGGTCCCAGAGCTGTGACGGGTGGGACTACCCTCACCCCTGGACTCTGACCCAAGCCTAAATTCCTGCCAGAAACAGAAATCCCTTCAGGCCTCCAGGATCTCAAAAGGACACAAGGAGGTGAATTAAAGATCCCGTGGCACTTTTTTTATAAGCGGAAGTGAAATCGCCACACCTTGCATGATTCCCTCTTTTCCTCCCATGCTAAAGAATAACCTAAGTGTGTAAGTATGTGTGACATGGACGAGCTGCCCCAAAGAAGCCTGCCATCCAAGCAAATTATGTAGTGTTTATTCAACGAAATATTTTCCCGTTTTGTCATTTCCAAGCACCTAGCCCAGTGCCCGTCGAAAAATTCAATGAAAGTTGGCCGGGCGCGGTGGCTCACGCCTGTAATCCCAGCACTTTGGGAGGCTGAGGTGGGCGGATCACGAGGTCAGGAGATCGAGACCATCCTGGCTAACGCGGTGAAACCCCGTCTCTACTAAAAATACAAAAAATTAGCCGGGCGAGGTGGCGGCGCCTGTGGTCACAGCTACTCGGGAGGCTGAGGCAGGAGAATGGCGTGAACCCGGGAGGCAGAGCTTGCAGTGAGAGGAGATCGCGCCACTCACTCCAGCCTGGGCAACAGAGGGAGACTCCATTTCAAAAAAAAAAAAAATCAATGAAATTCAGTAAGAGCTCACGCCGACTGGCTCTCTGGGCCCAGAAACGTTTGCATCAAACAACCAAAAGGGAAGAGTAATGGGAAAGATACGCAGTCTAAACTGCTTACCAACATGTTTGTTTAAATTCTATTTCCACTTTGTTACAAAATGCAGCAAAATAATAAAGAGTCTCACTGTGTGGAAATCAATCTTCACTGAATACATTCAGAACAATTCATCATGCGGGGACGTAAGTTCAACTTACCAAGGCATCTACAAGAATCTGAGGCTTGTTCTGTTGTTGTTTAGAAATGAACTATTGACAGAAGAGTGTCTGTTCACGTGAGTTCACAGCGGGAATTCTGATAACGCTGCCATCCCTGGAAACCCCTAGGAGCTGTTCTTCTAAGGATGTCCTCAGATGCCACTGGCAAACAGGACACCCACGTGGCTCTGCAGACAGCGAGCTGGGGTCTCAGAGTTCGCAAATATTTGGGGGCCAGGTTTGGTCAATAAAGCGAGTCAATGGCTAACAACTGCCTGTTGCCATAAAGTCATGTTTTGAGTAGCAGCTGTGTGCCTGAAATAACAGTCACTATTTACTGCATGTTTACACTCGTGTCTGGCTTGGTTGCAAGTGGTTTATCTGCATAAATGGATGTATTTTCCCCAACACACCTCTAAAGTACCTATTGTTGTCATTTTCACATGACAGATAAGGAAGTTGAGGCACAGGGAGGTTAGGCTGCCACACAGGTGGCACAGCCAGGATTTGAGCCCAGTAACATGTACATGTGTCTAAACACATCACTGTCCTCTTCTCTCTACGGCAAAATACATGCAGCTTTTTTTTTTTTTTTTTTTTTTGAGACAGGGTCTCACTCTGTCACCCAGGCTGGAGTGCAATGGTGTGATCACAGCTCACTGCAGCCTCAAACTCCAAGGCTGAAGCGAACCTTGTGTCTCAGCCTCCCGAGTAGCTAGGACTATAGGCACACGCCACAACATCTGGTGGCATCTTGCTATGTTGCCCAGACGGGTCCAGAACTCCTGGGCTCAAGCGATCCTCCTACCTCGGCCGCCCAAAGTGCTGGGATTACGGGTGTGAGCCATGGCTCCCAGCCCCAAACATCGTTACAAAGATGAAGCGCTGGGTGGCTGCATCTCCGTGCGTGAGCATACTCCGTGCGAGTGGACGCGATACTGGGACCAACGCTCCGCAGGGAAGTGAGTCCCAGGCAACAGTAGACGGTTGCTCCACTGCCCCGGGGAAGGTGGGCTGCCCCGGGGGAAGGTGGGCTGCTCCGTGGCAGGGCCTGCTTCTGCAGAGAGGGATCCCCATTCCAGGCTTGTGGTCAGAGGCTGTGAGGACACCAGCACACTGTCCTCCCTGTGGGCACCAAACCCTCATCAACAGAGCACTGTCCACCACACATCAGCTGTTAGTGGCAAGGGCCGCCCATCTCCTTCGAAACCTGTCCTTAAGCCAAAACTGAGACCCTCATTGCCCACCCACAGCCACTCCCACTTTCCCACGCATCTTTCTGCTCCCTTACTTCCCATCAAAACCCACACTCAAATCTGAGCTCTTCTGACCACCTGAATGGTATTGATGCAATTTTCTTTTTTTCAAAATTGTTTATTTCATTGTGGTAAAATGTACGTAACATAGAATGTCCCATTTTCCCCCATTTTCAGGTTTGCACACTCACACTGCTATGCAAGCATCACCAGCGTGACGCCGTTCTGCTTTCACGCCTAAGCATTCCACAAGCAGAATGACAAATGCCAGTGAGGTTATCTAAGGTAGACATGCAAAAGTTTGTATTTTCCAACTTAGAACACAGACAACCCTATCAAATGCTTAGTATCTGCGTTCGGTTTGGAGCTTCAGCCTCCGGCCTCTCTCCCTCCGTCCCCTCCTGCCCCGACTCAGTTTGAAGCAAACGGCCACAGTGGGAGGATCTGAGACAGCCCCACGCTCAACCCTGACATGGTGGCCCCCACTGGTCGGTGCGTCCTTGAGGAGGGTCTCTCGGGCCTGTGCAGATCCTGAGCCACAAACTCAGATCACGCCCACACCTCCTGGGGCTGTCTCAGGGAGTACACACGGCCACATATGCGAAAGCACCTGCCGTGGCAGACAATTAATCTTCACTCCTTATGTCAGCTCTGTGAAACAGCGTGCGCAAGATCAAGATAGCATCCTTCCAAAAGGGCAGGGAAAACACCCTGAATTTTCTGCAATTTTATCACAAAAGAAAAAAATGAGTGTAGATGATAGACCAGCCTGGTTTTCTCCCCAACTCCCCGTGCGAGGAGTGCTGTGCCGTGGTAACACCGTGCTTTGTCGTCCTGGGGCAGGGCCTGCTGAGTCCCACGGCTTTCTCAGCGAGTGCCAAGGACACTGCTACTCTAGGGCGCTACAGACCAGATAACAAGAAACAGGTGGTGGGATTCGGAAACACTGACCTCAGGATGATTTCCCTAAGAAGTCAGGCAAACCCAGCAGGGCACACTGGCTCATGCCTACAATCCCAGTGCTTTGGGAGGCCACAGCGGGAAGATCACTTGAGGCCAGGAATACAAGACCAGCATGGAAAATACAGCAAGACC
This sequence comes from Theropithecus gelada, assembly GCF_003255815.1. Taxonomy (NCBI): domain Eukaryota; kingdom Metazoa; phylum Chordata; class Mammalia; order Primates; family Cercopithecidae; genus Theropithecus; species Theropithecus gelada. The sequence goes on from NC_037686.1 coordinate 455,089, forward strand.
CTATTGCTGCAAAAGGGCATTAAAGTTTTTAAAAATTAAAAACGAAAGTCCGTTTGCGTGGCCGAGGTGGGCGGATCACGAGGTCAGGAGATCGAGACCACCCTGGCTAACACGGTGAAGCCCCATTTCTACTAAAAATACAAAAAATTAGCCGGGCGTGGTGGTGGGCACCTGTAGACCCAGCTACTCGGGAGGCTGAGGCAGGAGAATGGTGTGAACCTGGGAGATGGAGATTGCAGTGAGCCGAGATCGCGCCACTGCACTCCAGCCTGGGCAACAGAGCGAGACTTGGTCTCAAAAAAAAAAGAAAAAAAAAAAAAAAAAGAAAAAGAAAAAAAAGAAAGTCAGGCAAACCCATCAACAGCTGTGGCTGGTCTCTCCCTCAGGGCTGGCAGACCTAGCAAGCCTAGGACAGAACCCCCATGTGAAACAGGCACACCCACATCTCCTTAAGGGGTCTGGGGGCCTGTTGTGTACTTAGCAACTGGAATATGGGTTCTTTAAAGTACAATACGGCACCCAGAAACATTTAGTAACAAGTATTTTCTTCTGTACAATCTCTGCAGCTATACTGTCAGCCCCTCTGTACCCACAGTCTCTGCATCCAGCCCTCTGTACCCACAGTCTCTGCATCCAGCCCTCTGTACCCACAGTCTCTGCATCCAGCCCTCTGTACCCACAGTCTCTGCATCCAGCCCTCTGTACCCACAGGTTCTGCATTTATGGATTCAACTAACTGCAGACTGAAAATATTGAGGAAAAAATACAAATAACAATAAAACAATAAAAAATAGGCCAGGCGCAGTGGCTCACACCTGTAACCTTAGCACTTTGGGAGGTCAAGGCAGGAGGATCGCTTGAGCCCAGGAGTTTGAGACCAGCCTAGGCAACATGGCAAAACCCCGTCTCTACAAAAAATAAACAATTAGCCAGATGTGTTGGCATGCACCTGCAGTCCAAGCTACTCAAGAGGCCAAGGAGGGAGGATCACTCGAGCCCAGGAGGTTGAGACTGCAGTGAGCTATGATAGCACCACTGCACTCCAGCCTGGGTGGCACAGCAAGACCCTGTCTAAAAAGTAAAAAATACAACTTTTTAAAATAATAGTATAACAAGTATTTACACAACATTTACATTGTATGTGGTATCATAAGTAATCTTATGTGTGTTATAAGTATGTGCACCACCATTTTATATCACAGACTTGAGCATCCACAAAGGACAACAAGGCTGATTGTGCTAACAGAGAACAGAATTAGATGCCCAACTAGGGCACCGTGTTATTATTTTGTATTCTTTTCTTGCCCCTAGGAAATCCTGAACTCGGAGACGTCTTTCTCACACCACCCTGGCGTATTCTACAAAAGCCAACATTAACCGAGAGGAAAAAGAGTCCACACTCCCATATTGGACCATTATTGGTTAAAAATGTTTAATGGAACCATAAACCACCACCCAGATGTTAAACTTGTTTATTTTTGCATCCCATTTCTGGGTTCCCCCATTTAAACATAGTATCCTGAAAAAACACAGAGACCCGGGACTTGACTTCGAGCCAAGTTTGAAGACCCTTGGCCTGTGACGACTCCATGAGACTCTGGAGGAGAGGCCATTATCAGCCCAGCACAGGCAGGCGGCAGAGCTCAGGTTCAGCTAAAAGCCCAATCAGACAGGATGTAAGGGACCTGAGGGGAAGCCACAGCCACGTGCTGCAGATCCCCACCCCCAACAGCTCCCACCCACACGCCAGCCAGTTCCGACCCCCATAACAGCTCCCACCCCCAACAGCTCCGACGGCGACAACAGCTCCCACCCTGCCAGCCCCACCCCCACGCCAGCTCCCACCTCCACACCTGCACGGGATGTCATCAGAGTTAACTGTGCAGATCGTGATGACACTTAGACTGTACAGCCCTGAAACACAAGTATGGCATGACAACTGTTAAATATCTGCTAAATGAACCCCTGATTTTTGAGGCCTTTCTGTATAGTCAACTTCAAGAAGACGATGAAAGAAGACGGGGAAGAACATCTGTTGAGCACCACTATAAGCCAGACTGTGTTTCGGTACTTCACAGACGTTATTTCACTTAATCCCTAGACAGAACCTACTCACTGGCCATTATCTCCACCTCAGTGTGGTGAAGAGTGCACTTCAGAGAGGTCAGCTGATTCATCGATGTCACAGAGCAGGAACTGGAGGGTGACCGGGGCTGGCTGCTCCTGCTGGAACCAACGCCTTTCCCAGCCTCCGAGCTCATCCTCCAACAGAGAGCAGAGAAGAATCCAGTATGAAGGACTCTAGGCCGGGTGCAGTGGCTCACGCCTGTAATCCCAGCACTTTGGGAGGCCGAGGCAGGCGGATCACGAGGTCAGGAGATTGAGACCATCCTGGCTAACATGGTGAAACCCCGTCTCTACTAAAAATACAAAAAAATTAGCCAGGCGAGGTGGCAGCGCCTGTAGTCCCAGCTCCTCGGGAGGCTGAGGCAGGAGAATGGCGTGAACCCGGGAGGCGGAGCTTGCAGTGAGCCGAGATCGCATCACTGCACTCCAGCCTGGGTGACAGAGCGAGACTCCGTCTCAAACAAAAAAAAAAAAAAAAAAAAAAAAAAAGGGGCTCTCGACATCCATACACTAACAGAGAAGGAGGGTAGGACCCAAGAAAGTACGAGAGGCCACGTATGGAAGCAGCCACCTGCTTTCTGCACGTTTGATTTCTCTAGAGCTAAGTGGCTCCGTTTCAGGGATAACTACAACATCGAGATGTACAACGGACAAAAGCCAGCATTTTCCAAAGAACCTAATGAGACACGTAGGTTGCTCTGATCCTGGACACTCAGTGGCAGGGGTTCATCTTAAACGATGCTCATAGTTACTGACAGCAGAGCCAGCATTCAAACTGGTCTAGGCTGTGCTGTCAGCCCAACACCCAGCAACAAGCAGCCACCATCACGAAGCCTCCCTGCGGGATGCTCTGATCATAAATAAAAAGAGCTGGAAAATGAAAGGTTTCAGCAAACAAACTCATCTGTCAGATTAAATATTAATTGGAACACTTCTGACTTCATAATTTTTATATTTAATTTCTTTTGATATTTTAGCTATTTAAGAGCTATAAAAAGATATTTATAACTATCTTTGTGTTGTACACACTCAAGTAACCTTAAAATAAATATAGTTTCGGCCGGGCGCGGTGGCTCAAGCCTGTAATCCCAGCACTTTGGGAGGCCGAGACGGGAGGATCACGAGGTCAGGAGATCGAGACCATTCTGGCTAACACAGTGAAACCCCGTCTCTACTAAAAATACAAAAACTTAGCCGGGCGTGGTGGCGGCGCCTGCAGTCCCAGCTACTCGGGAGGCTGAGGCAGGAGAATGGCGTAAACCCGGGAGGCGGAGCTTGCAGTGAGCTGAGATCCGGCCACTGCACTCCAGCCTGGGTGACAGAGCGAGACTCCGTCTCAAAAAAATAAATAAATAAATAAATAAATAAATAAATATAGTTTCAGGGAATACTGAAATTATTTCTCACCCTTATTTAAAATGGGTAAGTACACATCTCAGACATGAGACTACCACGATGCCTCTAAAACAAAAGAAGATAATCACATTTGATTATCTTGAAACAGTATAGAATGGTTTACTGGGAAGAAAATGGAGAAGAGTTTGGTGCTTATGGGAATAACAACATAAATTACATGTTATTTACACACAGAAACGTTATTAATTAAGGTGAGGTTTATAACTGAGGACTACATTCGAGGCTAAACAGCATCAAGGAAAAACCAAGTACAAACACCACAGTATGTGCAAATGGCTCTCAACAAACTGAACTTCCCTGGAGAAAAAGCATTTGAGATTTTTACAAAAAGCCATTATCAGTCATTTCTACGTCTACTAAACTGCAAGCAGGAAGACTGTCTAGGCTTCTCCTGTGCACATCACAAAAGGTTACATGGACCTAAGACAGACCCTGAAGATGGAGAGGAAGGGGGTGGAAGGAGAGAATCTGCAGGAGATGAGAAAGCATCAGCAACAGCATCGCCATTAAACGCTGCACAAACAATTGAGAGGTGGGCTCACAGTCACTGTGTCCGGAACTCTGGTCACAGCACGAGAATGAAGGAAGGCAACTCTGGGGGGCCTCGAACTCCAGGACAAGGAGTCCGGACTCTTGTTATGAAGCAAGAAGCAGCCCTGGAAAGTTGTGGGGCAAGGGAAACTTACCACTAAAACCTCACTCTAACGAGCACCGGCAGAACGAGACAGAGGAGAGAACAGAGGCAGGGAGACGGTCTCATGACACTGTTTCTCCGCAGCACTTGACATACACCTGGCAAGAGCTCCGTCAATATTTGCCCAACAGAAGCAGCCCGCCGGGGACCACTGCGCTGGCGCAGGTGGGACAGGCACACGGGAGCTGCAGATGGTGGGAGGCGACCCCCAAAACATTTGTGGCTTCTCCAGAGTGCGCACTATGAGAAGCTGTCCCTGCCTGCTGTTCCCTCTCAAACGCCTTCCAGGTCTTGTCATTGGGAGAACACTGCCCGCTGTCTGCCCACCTGGGACCTCCACACTGCACAGCCCCACATTAAAGACTGAAAAGTTCTGTAGGAAAGAAACTGGTTCAAGCTTCTTCTTCCAAGCTTTGGCCATGAATTCACTCCCACTCCTTTTATGCAGGAACAGCTCTCAATATGTCCTAAAGCGAGCGTTCTCTGGGCAGCTCTGGGAGGCGGGGGCTGAGGGCATCCATGGGTCAGCCACAGGCGCAACCTTGCAGAGGAGAGGGATGAGGAACGCGCGGAGGGTCTGTGGGGTGGGAAGGGCACGTTGGGAGCTGCTGCTGAACCCAGCAGCCCAGTCACACCCCCAGCAAGCCGACATCCTCCACTGGGAGCCCGCAGGGTAAACAGCTCCAACTATTCCATTGACGTGATTCTTCTTTTTCAGTCTCATTAGTGGCTGAGAAAACTTGGTCACCAACATCCACAAAATAGCACTTTCAGACAGACAAAGACTACTAACTACCCTCCTCCTCCTTTACGAGCGAAATAACCTAAATTCATTTAACAATTAGATCTGATTCTCCTTTCACCGGAAAGATTCACTAGAAATTCTACGGGAATTTGGTTCCCTTACCTAGTTATTGAGGTTAAATGTTTTTTCTCTAACATTGAAATAATTTAAAAAGTCTAAGAAAATTAATTGTGCAAAAACTTTTCAGTATCTAAGTGTGGCACCACAGGCCGGGAAGAGGCAGAATCTCAAGCCAGCAACATCTTTAGGACGTGTGCGGTGACACCCAGGCAGGATGTGCCCCAAGTCAGTCGAAAGCACAAGAAACCTCAGATGAAATCTGCACCGTGATGGCACCTGGGATGGAGGCCGGCGGACCCAGCCTGGAAGGGTCCCTGTGTCCCTCTGCTCAGAGGAAATGGGGGTTTGTTTTTAGGACGGACAGAGTCTTATCTTTCCAGAGGCCATTCACCTATATCATTGCCTCAATGAATGACAGCCAGGCAGAACGAGGGCCTGGAAGAACAAAAACAGTAAGTTTTGGACATCTGCGTTTTTACGTGCTCAAGTGTAACATGAGGGTGCAACACACGGCACTCAGGCGGCCTTCAGAGCCGCATGCTGCAAAGAGCTTCACAGACGCCCTGTAAGGCAGGCGAGGGCTGCTCCACGCACGGCTGAACCGTGGGGGACACGCCCAGTTCTGAGCACGGTCACTGCGAACAGGCGACCGGCAACGGAAGGAAGCCAGTTTCAGCGTAGCCTCAAAAGTTAGGATCAACCAATTCTTCTGGAAATTAAATTATGAGCTTTAACAGAATTCACATCTTTGGACCCAATAATTTTGCCTCGGGGAGTTCATCCCAAGGAAATAATCAAATATACAGAAGAGCTTTTATGCACAAAGGTGTTCATCAAAGTGTTATTCAGAAGGGTGAAAACTGTCAAAAACAGGACTATCCAACAATAGCTACACAATTTTAAAATTCAAGTACATGTACATGAAAATACTATGCAGCAATTTAAAATCATATGTATAAGAAAAATGCTCATAATGTAATGTTAAAGGGAAAGATCAGGTTACTATATTAAATACTATTATGAACACAGTTCTGTAGGAAGAAATTTGCAAAAGAAAAGACTGGAAGGATGTAAGCCAAAATGTTGCCTGAAGAAAGATTCCCACGGCAAAGATGCGTGCGGGAAATTATTTTTCTTCTTTTGACTCTTGAGCTTTCCAAGTTTGCTTACAATGAGCAGATGTTACTTGTAAAAGGAAAAAAATTGATTTTTGATCTAAAATAGTATCTAAAGGACTGTAATCATTTCTAAATTGTATATGCTAAGAAAATTAAAAATAATGTATCCCAATTCCTGTATGCAAGCATTCACCTCAGATCATAATTAAGAAGTTAAATGTGCAATATGCATCTATGTGAGTATACCCACACTCACCCAGGAGGCACGAGGTGCGTGAACTCCATCACGCAGGACTGCCGGCCTGGCATGGGGACAGGGGCCTTCCAAACTCCTACCACCCTCATGGTAATTTCACACGCTCCAAACAAACGCAGCTTCCCGGCAGGTCTCCCAGTCCTCCCCCACAGCCGGGGTGCCACCCAAAACCCTCTTAAAGAGGAATTCTGAGCCTCCACCCTCCAAGAGAACTGGAACGTAAAGTGACAAATTTCTTTCAGTGGACGTACGGTTAACTGCCCAGGGACACTTGCCTGGCCCTGACACACGATTTAAAGCCTAGGGAAGATGCCTCGATGCCTGATCTAAGGCAAGACTCCTTTCCATTAGCCCAGAGAATCAGCAAAATCCAAAATTTTAAAAACAGCAACCCAACTAAGGCAGTGGGCTGGGCACCAGGCTCCTGCTCACCTCCCTCTAAAGCTCCACCTTCACCCAGCTGCCTGGGCAGGCAGAGCGTGTCAGCCCTTCATCCGGCACCACAGGGACTCTTACAAACTATGTGGGCAGACAGAGGGGCAGGGAGACCAAGAATAAAAATGATGAGCCAAGTCTCCAGGGACCCAGCTCCAGAGAAGGGCAGGCACTCACATCTCCTCTTCTCACTGCTGGTTACTTCCTAGAGAGAGATGGGGAAGCTAAAACCGCTGCCCTGCAGGTGCCGGCGCACCCAACAGTGTGAATGCTATTCAGCACACGATGGTCTCCTGAGAACAGGTAGGCCCATTATTTGGATCCCCCCTGCTGAAGGAATGGCGCAAGTCAGGTGATTTCTTTTTGAGACATGACCCCCTCGAGCACCCTGGCCTCTCTCTGAACACTGCTCTGCTGGGTGCCAGCTCCCAGTGCTTCCCAGACTTTAAAGTGAGCCAGGCACCTGGGATCTTGTGGGGATGAGAGTCCTGATTTAGCAGGTCTAGGTGATGCCAACACCCAATAAATCTCAGTCTCTGAGGGTGACACCCAGGGGGTGGAGAAGCTCCCCAGGGAACCCCGTGTGTACCTGAGGCCACACAGCGTGAGACAATCTGGAGAGGCCACTGGCACCAGCCAGTTCCTGCGTGCACCAAGCGTGCCCCGCGGGGAGCAAGGCCAGCGTGACAGCGCCGGCCTCAGAGTTGCTGTGATGCCTGGCAAAGGACACACAGCGGGAGCACGGTGCCCGGCACACTGCGGCTCCAAAACGGCGGCTGTGGCGTACACCCCACCGCCGCCGCCGGCACACCTGTTACTCAGCCAGGCTGACATTGCGGGGAAGAGGCCAAAGTAAGGAAACGAATTCTTGGGAAACTCACAAAGAAAGACAGGGGCCAAAGTATGCACAGCACAAAGAAATGATCGAATGTGCAGCGATGAGCACGGCCGATTAGCCTGACATGTTCACTGCACAACACATACATGTATCCAAACATCTCACTGGAACCTGCCAAAACAGACAACTACTATTCATAAATTACAAACGAAACAAAAACGGGAGCTGCGGAGGAGCGACAAGTGGGTGGCTGTGAGCGAGAGGGGAGGAAGCGGTGACGCAGGCCCCAGGGGTAACAGCTACCATACACCTTGGCTTCACATGTGAGAGGTGCTGTGCTACCTGCAAGAAACCTCCAGGCAGAACCCCGGGATTCTGAGGATTCCAAACACAGGCTCGTTAGGCCTTTCCCTTTCCCTTGGGGCAGAGGAACCCCCAGCACCCCAGAGTGTGAGGATGGCGTGGCTGTGTCAGTGGAAGCCACATGGACCAGCATCAGGTGCAGCAGGGTGAGGAGACGGCCCCAGAACCCTGGCCTCTGTGGGCCACCCTGCGGCCCGCACCCTGCAGTCAGGTCCATGGACAGGGCAGCTTCCTAAAAGAGTGCACCACTCTTTCTCCAGCTCTTTTTGTCCCACACTCACTTCCTTTTCTTTTGTTGTTCCCTCTTCCTCCCAGAACTACTCTGAAGAGATTCCTTACGTCAACTCCTAGGTGCCGCTCCTCCCCAGCCTGGGGTGTAGGGACGAGGGACAAGGAGGCTGAGCTCACAATCCAGCCACTTCTCAGTTGCTTCTGCTGCCCACCCCCGCCTGGAGGGGAGGGGTGTCCACGAGGGAGCCGCCCACCCCCGCCTAGAGGAGAGGGGAGGGGTGTCCACGAGGGATCTGCTCCTGAGACGGAAACAGCTGAAGCACACACGGTAAGGATGAGGAGGGGCAGGGTTTCCAGACAGCTGGGCTGCAGGTACGAAGATGGCTCGAGAGAGCTTGGCTTTGCACGTGCTCCCCCAACCCTTCGTCTACACAGCTGCTGAGCTCATCCACACGGGCCATGACCCACACACCACGACCCGGGGGAAGGTGTACACAGCTGCGGAGCTCATCCATGTGGGCCAGAGGGTAACCAGCCCCTCACAATCCGGAGGGAGGCATCTACACAGCTGCCAAGCTCACCAGCACGGGCCCGACCCGCCTCCCACACCTCAGGGGAGGCAGTGTCACTGAGACCCCACGTCACAGACGTGGTGGAAGCTGCCTCAGGAGGTCGCCTGCAGGTGCGCACGGACGCGGCCAAGGCTGGGAAGAACCGTCCCCTCATTCTTCCTTGGAGCAGCACCACAGTGGCGCTCCATCTCTTCACACTGAAGCCACAGGGAGCGCGGAGGAGTGCGAGGCTGTCTAGGAGCTGACGTCTAATCCAAGGAGAAGGCCCGTGCCAGTCAAGCCCGAGCCCCTGCCCCTCTCTCCAGGCGTCCCAACAGCCTGACCTGCTCCCTCCACAAAATCTGAAAAGCTGCAAACTTCTGGGACTCGTGGAACCAGAGAATAGGGTCACTTCTTGTGACTATTTCTACCACCTTTCTTTAAAATAAAAAGCAAATCCCCCAAAACCTCTTTTATGTAAACACGTTCTCGCTGGATTTCATGAGGTTCCTCAATGTCACAGAGCCCAGTCTGTCTACAAGGAGCCAGAGGCCCAGAGGATTAAGTGGCTTCCTGGGATGTTATGTGAATCAGACAAAAGAGCTAGGATCTGAATTCAAAATCCCCTGTGTCTTGGGTGAGGGCTCTGGGTGCCACCCAGACTGTGTGGTTCCCTGCAAACTGGGGTGTCCCGCTTCTCCCCGCTCACTGCAAGACGAGTTCTGCCCAGCTGTCCCAAGCACACAAATAAATCTGAGAAATTAAAGATGGGGAGGGATCAAGCACACATCGGCAATTAATCTTTTCCCTCGGAGAATCTTCCCGGTTCTGTAAAGAAACCACACTTCCCCTACCCTCGCTCAGCAAGTGACACATTTCCTTAGAGAACAGAGACTTGGAAGACGCTGCGAATACTGCAGGATATTGTGTGTAGACTATCATTCAACAAAAACAGAAGCAAAAAGTGTCAAATGCTTTTTCAAACTGCTATTGAGAGAGTGAAGGAAAACACATTATTATTTTGTCAAAATCAGTCACCACAGGCGCCTGAGCCCTGGACTGCGCTGGCCTTCAGCTCCTGCTCCTGACTGCAAAGCTAGGTTCGCTGCATGCCCTGGACTGCGCTGGCCTTCAGCTCTTGACTGCAAAGCTAGGTTTGCTGCATGCAGTGGTTTGGGAGTTGATTGCCTGCCAGGAGTGGAGGTAAAGCCTCGGATTACCCGGAGCATGCTCACCTGTGAAAGCATTTGTGGCCTGAAAACCAGCTTCCGGCATACTGCTCCCCAGACAAGCCTGTGCTCCAACTCTTGCGCTGTCCCGTCGAGGAAGCCGCCGGGCGAGGCTCAGGTCACTTCCATTTTAGCCTGTCCGAGTCCATCGCTCTGCTGGGCCAGCCTCTGGGAGCATCCGCGGCCCACCTGCCCAGCTCCGCGCGGGCGAGCGGTACCCGGGTGTGGCACCTGGGCGGCGGCAGTCCCCGCTCCCGTCAGCCGTCCAGCCAGGGCGCGGAGGCCATGGTGCAGGTGGAGGGGCTGGCCCTCAGGCCCTCAGAGCACGGGCGCCCCGGGCCGCGCCGCTGCCAGCATCCTGCAGGGTTGCACCTGCACGCAGGTGCTCCTGATCCCAGCCTCGGCTCGCTGTGCTCCGCCTCTGAAACTGAAAAGCAAGAGGTCACTTTCCTGACGACCGGCAGAAGCATTACAATTAACGGCCTATAGAGGCCGGACAGGAAAAGCCAGGCAGCTGCCTCCAGGACCCCACTGTGGGCACGCGGGCTCCTGCAGGGGCTGCCAGGGTGGGAGGAGCTCCATCTGCCCCCAAGGCCACAGCTATGCTCCTCCCAAGGTTCAAATGTCCCTCCCGGGCCATTCTGCCCTCACAGACACACTGGGCAAGAAACTCACTTCTCAAGCTGGTTCCTGAGGCCTTAGACTGGGGTCTGCGGTGCATGGCCACTGTGGTCAGCACTCCAGGAAGAAAATGCAGGACTTGCAAGGAGCAGTTTTTAAAAGTGATTCTATCTATCTATCTATCTATCTATGAATGAATGAACGGCAGGGTCTCACTAAGCCGCCCAGGCTGGCCTCAAACTCCTGGCCTCAAGCAATCCTCCCAAAGCTCTTGGCTTCCCAAAGTGCTAGGATTACAGGCATGAGCCACCATGCCTGGTCTAAAAATGGATTCTTAAGAGGAAAACAAATGCCCGCACTATCTTTTTAGAGAGGATGGAAAAGAAAAGCAAATTTAGTCTATAAACTGCTCCATATGTTACATAATAATAAAAGCATTTTGCCTGTAAAATCCCAGCACGTTGGGAGGCCTAGGAGGGAGGATCACCTGAGGTCAGGAGTTCGAGATCAGCCTGACCAACATGGAGAAACCCTGTCTCTACTAAAAATACAAAAAAAAAAAAAAATAGCCGGGTGTGGTGGTGTACGCCTGTAATCCCAGCTACTCAGGCGACTGAGGCAGGAGAATCACTTGAACCTGGGAGGCAGGGGTTGCGGTGAGCCAAGATCGCACCATTGCACTCCAGCCCAGGCAACAAGAACAAAACTCCGTCTCAAAAAAAAAAAAAAAAATTAATAATAATAGAATAAAAAAGCATTTTACAAAACGTTTCTCAGATATTTTGATGTTCCATTAAACATAAAGCAATAGTAACAACAAGAATGTCAGCAGCCCAAAGGATCAGACTTTTAAAACAGAATCCTGAATGTCAATCTCCAATATTTAGGAAAAGAAACCTCTTTTCTGTTATCACTTCATCCTAATCAATTTATAACCAATTTTTAGAAAACGTAATCTCATCCTTCTTTTTCACCATCGAACTAAAGAAAAAGAATTTAAGAGAGCAGAGCAAGAACAGAAAGGAGTCCTCTGTTACCCTCATGTTGCTATAAACAGATGGTAGTGAAGTAACACATCACTGATACGTACTAATTATAAGGAGCACATTAAAAATTAATGAAGTACTTTAAGATACTAAGATATCCAATTCTATTATCTTCATGTATCTATAGTAACGTCCTCGGTTAATAAGGTATGGCCCAGTAGGAGTCCTCAAGTTTAAAGAACAGGTAACATTTTAATTAAAAAATAAATTATTTGCATAAATGGTGGCTTTGAAGTGCTTCAAAATATGAGAAAACATTTTTTCTCTGAATTCTAACATTCCATCTAAAAACGGCCAACACGCAGGTCCTACAGGGACTTCAGAAGAAAACTAGTTGCACTAGCATCATGAACTTTGGGAAATGGAATTTATCCTGCCAGATACAGACAAAAGCCCACCTGCCCTAAAGCTTTGATTTTTCTCTGCCCTTTTCTATGATGCTCTTGGTGTGCAAATATGCTAGACTTGGTTTGTTCTCATTCTCTGAACTCAGAGAGAAAACCAAACTGCAGGGACGTCTTTGCTGCTGTTTTATTGTGGGATTTTTGTCTCTTTGCTTCATTGCAGAAGTTATGCTACCTCACTTTTTAAAAATCAGGTTATCATAAGGAAATAATCAACAGAATGAAGAGAGAACCGATAGATTGGGAGAAAATATTTGCAAACCATACTTCTGATAAGGGCCTAATATCCAAAGTATATAAGGAACTCAAACAACTCAGCAGCAAGAAAACAAATAAGCCAATTTTTAAAATGGGGAGTTACCTGAAAAGACGTTTCTCAAAAGAAGATATACAAATGGCTGACAGATGTATGAAAAAAAGGCTCAACATCTCTAAGCATCAGGGAAGTGCAAATTAAAGCCACAGTGAGGTATCACCTCACACCCACTAGCACGGCCATTCTCAGAGACAACAGATGAGAAGTACTGGCAAGGATGTGGAGGAAAGGGAACCCAGGTACGCTGCTGGTGGAAATGGAGATGGGTACAGCCATTTCGGAAGACAGTACGGAGGTTCCTCAAAAGACTAAAAACAGAATCACCATATGATCCAGCAATCCCACTGCTGGGTATACATCCAAGGCATTGAAATAGGTACATCAAAAATATATCTACACCCCCACGTTCATTTCAGCACTATTCACAATAACCAAGATACGGAAGCAACCTAAGTGTCCTTCAGTGGACGAACGAATAAAGACCCTGCGGTATACGTACAGAGGGGAGTACTATACAGCCTTCAAAAAGAACGAGACTCTGTCATTTGCAACAACATGGATGAAACTGGAGGACAGCATGCCAAACGAAGTAAGTCAGGAATTGAAAGACAAATACTACACGATCACTTATATGTGGAATCTGAAAGAGTCAATCTCACAAAAGGAGGGTAGAAAGGAGATGACCGGAGGCAGGGGGAAGAGGGATGGGGAAAAGGGCAGCGTTGATCAGACACAGCAAAATTTCAGACGGACTGGAGGAATACGTTTTAGTGACAGACTGCATTGCATGGTGACCACAGTTAATAAAAAAGTATCACATATCTAAAAATTGCTAAAATAATACATTTTTAACATTCTTACCACAAAAAATGTAAGTTGGTGAGGCGATAAATATATTAATTCATTTGATTTGAATATTTCTACCATGCGTACATATAGCAAAACATTACATTGTACCCCACATATATGTAGTTATTATTTGTCAAAAAAATTAATTAGAAAAATGAAGTTATCATACATCCCACATGTCAAAAGGCTATGGGAAAGACTGAAGCCAATGTGGATCAAAACAGAAGAAACAACCAACTTCCCAGTTTTCTTATGCTGGCTTAATCGCCCCCACCAGTCCTTAACTTTACATCTTCTAAAAGAGAGGTTGGACACGGGTGTGTAATAGTTCCCATGAGGTCTAAGTGTGGTCATGGCCAGGGTTTTTAGGACAATGATGTCTGCGGTTCCCAACAAAAGCAGGACGGACACAGTTGTGTTACCTCATCAATGGATAACGTGCCTATTCCTATGTACGCTCTGAGTCTCCCCCAATGCAATTTTCAAGGTAAAATGCAATTATAAATGCTGTAAAACGTCTTCTTCCTCACCGCTAGCAACAAAGACTAGCTACCCTTTCTAGGAGCACGCAGTAGACCTGCAGGCTTCGTTCTGCTCCGTGAAAGACTGTGACCACCCAGAAGGGGCCAGAACCCAGCGGCACTCAGTAAGTGTGTGCCGGGTGACCAAGAGGCAGGGCAGGGTGGGTGATCCGGACCCAGAGAAAACTCCGAGGGCCAGCACAGTCAGTAGAGGCCTGCAGGACCTGTTCTGGACAAGACTTGTGCTTTTAGTTTAGAAACCAACCAGCAATCGGCACGGCCACACTGGGCATCTGTGGAGCCAACACGTGGAAGTGTGAAAGTTGGAGGAGCTGGACACACGCTGATGCCGGCCATCCCTCCAATCTTCTGCTCTCATGAGCCTCCTGCTCATGAGCTGCCACTCAGCCTTTCAGCCTCAGCCCAAACAACCCTCCTTGGAGATGCCTCTTCGTTGGCCCCCAGTCTAAGTCTGGACCCTGCTGCACAGCCCGCAACACCTGGTCGGCTTCCCAACACATCTGCAGTTGCAACTCCACGCGGGGGTCCGATTGCACCACGCCTGCCCGTCTCCCCCACAAGTGCTGTGAGAGCAAAGGCAGTGGCCAACAGATCCTCTCGTTCCCCTCGGCACCCAGCAGGTGCCCGGTAAGTATGTGTTTCCTGAGCGAACACAGGAGTGAAGGAAGGCACTTATGTGAAGCTTCCCCAAGGACTGTACCCAGCACAGAGAAGGCTCAGCAAACACCTACACGGTTAACCCAGCCCCAGCCGCGTCCGGCAAGGGGCATTTCCCAGGTGGAGGTGCTGCTCCTCAGCCTGCTTGGCTGGGACCCTCCGGGCTGGTTTTCCCACCACCCCACTAGAAGAGTCGAGATGATGATTATTAGCGGTGATCCCGCTGCACTCACACTTCCCACAAAGTCCTATCCCGCAAAGGCCTTCAGAGGTCGTTTTGACTTAAGTGCCCCCGGGCTACAGAGAGGGAGAGAGAGAGCAAGCGCTGCCCCACGGAGGCTCAAGAACTGCGCCCAACACTGGCAGCAGGAGAGCAGGATGGACCCTGGGCCTCTCGCCCCGAAGCCACTGCTTCCCACGCTACTCCTGAGGCCCGGGAAGCTCCCTAAACCCAAGTGGCTTAAATCAAGAGAGGAGGAGAGGGGGGAATACAGGAAGAGGCAACTTACCCAGATGTAAGGTCACAGTCAAGAGCCCCCGCAAGGCAGCAAGCACATGGCCTTCATTCTACACACACACACACACACACGCGGAGGTTCTATTTATACTGGGAAGATGGGCAGAACTAACCAGGAAATAAATTAATTCAATATTGCACTTGAAAAATGTCATTAAGTCCCTCCCAGAACAGAGCAACAGTTACTAAGGAAATGGAGCACGTCAAATGGAAAAATACCCCCGCAGGAAGGGCCGTCTTAAAAACACGAACACTCACAAACCAAGTAACTAACCAAGCAAGTTACAGGGCATGTCGGCCTTACCAGCTATTCACAAAAACTTATAGGAAACGCAGTCCTCCTCAGAGTCATTCAGGAATAAGAACTGAGCTGTGTCCGCATTACACCTTTCGTTAAAAGACGCTGTAACTGTAAAAACAGACACGTTCAGGAAATGTGAGGGTCACACACGGGCACAGAGGCCAAAATCCAACGGAGAAGTCAAACAGCCTTTTTTCCAAACTCAAGTTGCATTCAAAATACCGTAGTGCATGAAGAATTGACGCTGCAGTTTCATTTTTTATTTCCTCCTGCTGTGGACAGACTGTTTCGCTGGCGGAATGTCGGTTACCTAGGTGACAGCCCCACAGCCGCCGCGACCGCTTCAGGCCCCACAGACGCTCGGGGCTGAGCGCCGGCCTGTGGACGCCGATCCCTGGCCACTCTACCCACCAGAGAAGTTCCAGGTAGAAAGGAACACTGCAAAACAACAAGGTCATTCTAAACCTTGGCAAACTGGGGCTCTGTTGCAAAATTAAAAAAAAAATAAAAATGACTGTGTTTGAGAGCTGCACTGCACAGCTCACCTATGCATCATCGCACCCGATGTTCACTTAGGATCAAAGAGGCAAAGGGCTTGTCATGAGACAGATGAGAGAAAAAGTGGGAAAAAGACACTTGAGAAGCTATTTCTGACTTGAGCTGGCAGCAGGTGTCCCTACAAGGGAGGTGTCACACGTCTCCATGTGAGTGCCTCAGAGCTCATGGATAGCGCAGACCGTGGCGACGGCCAGTCAGTGTCAAGATCTCCTAACAGGAAAGAAAAGCAGGTGCTACAAACAAAACACCCCCATCTCCAGGCAGTCAGCTGTGGGCAGAGAGCCCCACGTGGGGACCCACCCGCTTCTGGTACCCTTGGTGACTCCCGGCCCTGGCTCCCATTTCCTCTTTTATACAATGAGGAGGTGAAACTGGAGTTCCCTCCCATTCCAAAAAGTCCCCTGTGGCCATGTCTCTGGCCGAGGGAGAGAGGGCAGATGGGCATAAAAAGGACAGCGTGGGCAGGCACAGTGCCTCACGCCTGTAACCCCCGTGCTTTGGGAGGCTGTGGCAGGAGGATCGCTTGAGCCCAGGTGTTTGAGACCCACCTAGCCAACACAGAAAGTCCCTGTCTCTACTAAAAATATAAAAATTAGCTGGGCATGGCTGTGCACACCTATACTGGGGAGGCTGAGGCACGAGGATCGCTTGAGCCCGGGAGTTCAAAGCTGTAGTGAGCTGTGATTGTGTCACTGCACTCCAGCCGGGGCAACATAGCAAGACCCTGTCTCTTAAAAAAAAAAAAAAACTAAAGAGAAACAAAAGAAAGGGACATAGTGCAGAAGCACGGAAAATCTACACGGAAATGCAAATCTGAGAGCAAGTCAGAGAAACGGGCTGCCTATAGCCAGGGAAGACTGAGTTGGAATGCGATGAATTTTTCACGCTACTTTTCATCTCTGTGATGTGGGGGCGCAAAATAACGTGCAGCTTTTGTAACACAACCTCCAAGCCACCCTCACCCCGGGCAGCTCAGTGGGCTCTGGGTACTTGTTCAGGGAACGTAGTTCAGGGTAGCGTAGTGCCTTGCTGTAGGCCACCAATTCAGAAAGCAAGTCAAAATCCAAAACATCTGACTCAAAGACACACACAGGCTGCAAACAGGAAAAGCGGTAAGTATATTAGAACATTCTTTAAAAAGTCACCTTGACAAACCTGGCGCTTGATAAATCCTGAGGCTCTACTCAAACCACGTTGGAGAGAGTTCCCCCCAAACTAAACAAACAGGGTAACTGTCCTTAATGCATTCGTAAGTCTGTAATTATCAACTCATACGATCTAGCAGCAGAGGAAGCCACAGGGAGTCACATATCCGACTCCTGTGCTTTGTGGAGGAGGCGATCTGGAGGCTCAGGGAGAGGGGACAGGTTGAAGGTGAGTGTGGGAGGAATGCAAGCCACAGCTGGAACCAGGTGTCTGGATCCTGGCCCAAGTTTCCAGTTCCACCGTCCACGCGCAGCGGCCACAGGAGACACTGGCTCAGGAGGGAGAGCCTGCAGTGCTAGGAAGACAGCCGTGCACACCTGCACCAGCCGCTCGCTAGGAATCAGGAATACTGGTAAGATATCCACCCTTCCAGGGCCCGAACCAGGTCATTCCTGCAGCACCTACATGCACAAGGGCATGGAAAAGGGTCAGGGCTTGGCCCAGGAGCAGATGATCCCTGGGCGGACGTGCATTCAGACGGCACCCAGCCTGGTCTGAGCACATCACGGACACCTCCACTGTGGCTACCAGCCAAGCAGAAGAAATGCCCCCAACCCAGCCCCACCTCTGTAGAGGTTCCGCTCCCACTGTGGCCTGGTGTGAGGGCTCAGACTGAGGGGCAGGGGGCTGGCGGGCAGGGGCCGGCCTCTGCAACGCTCCACACCCAGGGATCTCCCCCACTCCAGCTTTCTTCAGATAAAATCAGCTTAAAATGGGCATGACAGGCGGACAAGAAGGGGGTCAGACCATAGGCTAACAAGTGTGGGCAGGAAGGGAGGGGGAGCTGTCTCATTCTTTGGTGGGAGTAGAAAAGAATATGAACCGACAAGCTGTTTGTACGAAACAATTTTCGTCCCCCTTGCCAAGCCACTCCTTGCTGTCAGCTCACAGCAGGCTTCCCTGGGACACCTGTGCCGGCCACAGTCTTCCCTGCTCTCTGGCCTGCAGGACGCCACCAAAGCTGCATCTCTTCATTCAGTATTTCAGCAGCTATTTGTGGGGTCATTACTCTGGCAGGCACTATTTTAGGAGCTGGGGAGACAGCAGTGAGCAAAACAAACCAAGCTCCTGTCGCCACGGGGCCCAGATCCTCGTGTCTCGTCTGCCTCTGCAGGTGTTTCTGGACATCGCTTCCCGATTATCCTCGGCCTTGACCATGGGGACTAGAATACAGCAGGTGCCCAATAAATGCTGGTTGTATGGCACGGAATTCTAGCTAAGCCTCAGTCGGGTCACCTCCTTTTCAATCTATGGCCTCTGTCCTGCATCTGGGCGCCACACACAAGTGGCTGCTGGCCTGGGGGCGCCCCATGGGGGACATCGTGGCTGGGAGTTTGCTGCACAGGCAGTGCCCAGCCCCACGCTGTTTCAAACACGCTCAAACAAGAGCCTTATACAAAGGGGCCAGAGGACAAGAGTCTGGGCTCTGCCCACACTGGGTACACCCCATTCTAGGTTGTGTGTGACGCAGGCAGTTACTTAAAGCCCCCGACCCTCAGTTTTCTTGGCGGTAAAATGGAAGTAACGATGGCACTGGCCTCATAGAGCCAAGGTGTGTGTAATGAGAAAACACAAACAAAACACTGGATCTGACGAGGGCCGGAGAAATTACCTCCCCTCCCAAATTACTACAACCTGCCTCGGCAGCCGGCCGATGAAATCGTGTCTCCAACACGACTCAGCCCACCCTCTTCCAGTTCTCATCTGACCCAACCGGATACAACGTCGATTTATCTCCTAGTTCCTCTGCTAATTTGTCTTGATTTTTTTTAAAAAGTTCCCAATAGATAAAAATCAAAGCTCAAATCATTCCATGCCAGCTAAAATTAACAACAGAGAGAAACAGGAGAAAGGATACAAAATTAGAGAAAGTGTGTGGGTGAGGTTTTTGGTATGAAATGTGGTAGAATAGTAGAACAGGAAAAAAATGTCAAGAAAGAAACTTGCCTTTAAAAGGAAAAAGATAGAGGCTCTTGATATTTGATTGGCTTTTTTTCATGTTTTCATACTGAAATATCACATTTAAAAAGCAGCAATAGAAAGAAAAATAATAAATTTGACCAAGTTTTTACGTCTCCTTCTCGGAAAATAATCACGCGGGGCGCCGTCTGCCGTGCTTCTGTCGCTTTTCTGGTGTGGTTTGTTCCCTTGGTAAAGTGCTGACCTTTGAAGTTCTTCACATCACCTCTCAAGCTTCCACACAGCCCCGAGAATGAAGCCAGCACAGAGAGGACAGCAAACCACCCTTCTGACAAGCAGGGTGCCCCATGCCCCTCTGCCGGGCGAGGCAGGCTGTGAACCTGCAGCTGTCGCCAGGAGCAGCCGTCAGAGTGCAGGGAACCCAGGGGGAGGCTGCCGGGTCTCCAACGAACGGGGCCACGCCAGGACATGGCAAAACGCTCTATACCTTAAGGCTCAGATCAACTGATCAGCGACAAAACAGCCAATGTTCCCGACAGAAATGAACGATCGGAGGCATTTCGGTCACCTGCATTCACAAAGCCTCCTAGGCACGCCTTGTTCACCAAGCTCCAAACCAGCTCCACAAGTGCCTCTTAAATCACACACACAGGGAACAGCTGAGCTTTCATGAAGCACTTCTGCCTCATTTGCTCACACTCATTATCTGAGGAATATATATTCCTTGAGGACAAAGAAAAACTGTCCGCTTTATATAACTTTTCACAACTCAGTATCCAGTTGAAGGTGAGCGGTGGTGGACAGAAATGCTCCAGTAAACCTTTTCCCAGATCCTTTCGGGGGAGCGTCTGTGTTGTCTGGGACGGGCCTGCGACGCTCTGCCCATTGCTCCAGCCAACTTAATGGAGGCTCAATGGTGGGTCACACTCGAGCAGCTCTTGGGACTGGCCAGCGTTTGTGTTTCGGCGGAATGACGACTCCTCGCTGCCTGAGTATGTCCTTTATGACAAAAGGTGGGGGAGTCTCACTTTCCTCTGGCGAGAGGAAGAGGATTCTATCGCCTGCAGAGGAGAAGCAGATACAGGCCCATCTGATATCCAATTACCACTTAAACTTCGGTTCAACCACCCTGCTCTTTCTCCCATTTCAGGGAACCGGAAGAAGAAATAATTCGCAATTAATTGTGTGCCGCCCTAGGAAAGTCATGGGTTGCAACACCACCTGGGAGAACACAGGCACTCTAGATCTAAGAGCTAAAAGATGACCTCTAGACCAGCCTTTCCAAGAATGACTTGCATTTCAAGCAGCAAAGCCATCACTGAGGCCGACTGAGTTATGGAAACAGAAGTGGCACAGCCTAGTCAGTTCATGTTGGTGAAACAACTTTGTCTGACCACAGAAATCCAAGGAGCTGCGTATTTCAGCAGGTGTCTGAAGGACAGAACGCAGAACAGTGCTGTCAGAGGTTGGCCCTGGCGTCAATGTCACCGGCAGCCGGCAGGTCCAAGAGTGTGACGGAGGAGCTCCTGGGTGTGTTCACCCAACATCGAACGCCACCTGCGGGGCCCGCACACCAAGCCTTCGACGGGCAGTCCCGACTCCATGCACCTGCAGGGAGCACCGAGAGCGCGTCCCGACTTCCTGCGAGGCCAGGCGAGGCAGGATGTGAAAGTATCTGTCCCCAGGAGCAGCTGTCACAGAGGGCAGAGAACCCAGGGGAAGGCTGCCTGGTCTCTAACTAATGGGGCCACAAACCCCACCGCTGTGTTCTGGAGGCCTCCGGCCAAGCATGAAGAGTTCATTAGACCAATTTCCACTGCCTTGGTAACAAAGGCCCGTGTGTGTGCTCTCACACAGGAAAAGCAAGCGAGGGTTATTCATGGGGAACGCACCACAGACAGGTACCGTGCGTCCCGCCAGGCAGCGGTGAAGACTCGTGCCCTCCTGGAAGACAGAATGGGCCCCTCTGGAACCGCGTGTGGCCGCGCCGTCTCAGCGTGTGCTGAGTTTGTGGAGCTTCAGAGGCATGGATCGGCAGCTGCAGGAGCCGTCTCATCCTGAGCCGTGCCCTCACCCGCAGAAGCAGCTCCTGAGGACACCCGATGCTGAAAGAATCTGTCTCTTACACGTCCACCCTCAGATCCAGGCAAGAGAATTCCCGGCATCCACCGAAGAAAACCACAGGACGCCACCGGCAAGAGGGAATGTAACTGCCACGCTTGGCCGCTGACGCCGCCGTTCTTGGGGATGCACGGGCTCTGAGAGGCCTCTCATGATGTAAGCGACCATCGGTCACGCCAGCCTGACTGCCGACTTCCTCTGCACGGAAAGTTGCGTCTTCTTTAGATTTTTCTTTTTCCCGCTCAGAATCTGGCCCTTATTTATTCCCTTCCCCACTGGAGTTGACTAGCAGGAATCGATTTATTCCAACCCCTACTCTGCATGGAGACCTGAGCACGTTTCTTCAGACAGAAGCCAGTGCCCGCAGGGTCTGGGAGGACAGGCAGGGAGGGGCAGCTCTCCCACGACAGACAGCAACCTCGTGCCCAGCCTCCCTCCCGGAGTCTGACGAAGTGAACACAGTTCCCTCAAACAGCAAGAACTGGGGCACTTGATTTCACTCCTCCAGGGAAAGTAAGCTGCGGCCACTTTCACCAAGATAATCTGGGCCGGTGTTCCCCAAGTATCCCCAATACCCCATGCAGTCACCAAAACTACGCTCCATTTTTACTTAAAAACTAAATAATTAACAAATACATTTGAAATCAGGAAACACACATATGCCAGTGGACAAGACCAGCGTTGAAGAGCAAGGCGCCAGCCGGAGGGAGGAGACGAGGAGAAGGCCTCTTGCCAGGTGCAGGCTCCCCGGGAGGGAGGAAGAGGGTGCTGTTCCCTGACTGTACAAAAGGAGGGGAGGGAAAAGCAGAGCACCATGACTGCCCCAACAAACTCCACTCCATAAATGAACACCCAGAGGGTTCACTCAGACCAGGGCCTGCTTAAATGAGAATTTAGCATTTTCATCTTCACATACTTACATAGGTCGGCATCCCTTTACTTTGTCCTCATCACCACCCCAAGCCTCCCCATCTCACTCGGCTTCTGCCCTGCCCTGACCCACCAGGCCCTCATTTCCAGCCCAGCACACAGAGCCAGCTGTGACTCACTCGCACCGCCGAGCCACAGGGATTCCCCACGTCGGAGAGATCAGTCCTATCGAAATGACTCATCTCCTCGCTTCCTTTGAATAAAAACATGTTATTATGTTCAATAAAACCATACAAGAAATAATAACTAAAGATGGCATTTAAATAACTTATACCAACACCTAAAAATGGCTTCCTGGAGGAAAAGGGAATGACGGGCGTTTTCAAGGATATTTTCAGACCTCCTTTTCTCCTCCTTTTCCACCGGCCTCTCCTCCAGATGAGTCCTGGCTGCATTCAGAGCTGCACAGACCCCTGGCCTAGAGGTAAACTTGGGCAAAGCAGGTTTTACAGTGAGCACAGAGGCTGCCATCGAAATCTAAAAGCAGTCTAGCTGCTCCACTACCGTCCCCTTCCCTCCAGTTCCCATGGAAACAGACCTCAGATCGCCAAAAACCGGGTAAAGATAGCACCATGCCCAGTGTTCCCGCAATCTGTTTCCATGGGAACGGGAAGGGAAGGGAGTGGAGGCTGGGTGGAGAGACGCCGGCAAATCTCCATCCCCGTCATGGGGCTGCAGCCGGCACCTCCACACAGGTCCAGGGCCCAGGCGCTCTTTGGGGACGAGACGTCCACTCGGGGATGGAGTCCTAGGGGTGAGGCTCCCAGCAGCTGGACTGTGTCGCGGAAGCTGCTGCAGACTTGCAGACACACCCAGCAGGGGCCTGGCCTTCTCAGTCGCCCCTCAGCCAACAGGGACGACCATTTCAGAGCAGGGGTCCCACGCCCGGCTGGGCGGCAGAATCACTGCAGGACCAACTCAATCACTATCTGCGGGGGCTGCTGCGGGACTCGGCAGAGTCTCATCAGCTCCAAAGGCGATTCTGATGCACGGCCGTTCTGGGAAACCGATGATCCAGACCAGAGTTTCCTGAGATGAAGGTGCCTGTGAATTCCATGGCATGTGGTGACTGCAGATTCGGTTCAGCAGGTCCGGGCAGGCCCAAGAGGCTGCATGTCCAACCAGCTCCCAGCAGATGCTGACGCTGCTGGGGACCACATTTAATTAGTGAGATTCTAGACTCCAGGGGCTTTGGATCTAGAACCTTCTCCACAGACCAACAATGGACAGACAGCCACTCCTGCATGACAGCTTGCTCCCATCAGCAGCCTGCAGTCCACGGCCCAGCTCTGGCCTCCACAGGAGCCTGTGTGGGGTCAGGGCTGAGAGGGCTCCGGCCTCCACAGGAGCCTGTGTGGGATCAGGACTGGGAGAGGTCCGGCCTCCAGAGGAGCCCGTGTGGGGTCAGGGCTCGGAGGGCTCCCGTCTCCACAGGAGCCCGTGTGGGGTCAGGGCTGGAGGGCTCCGGTCTCCATAGGAGCCCGTGTGGGGTCAGGGCTGGGAGGGCTCCGGTCTCCATAGGAGCCCGTGTGGGGTCAGGGCTGGGAGGGCTCCGGTCTCCATAGGAGTCCGTGTGGGGTCAGGGCTGGGAGGGCTCCGGTCTCCATAGGAGCCTGTGTGGGGTCAGGGCTGGGAGAGGTCCGGTCTCTATAGGAGCCCGTGTGGGGTCAGGGCTGGGAGGAGTCCGGCCTCCATAGGAGTCCGTGTGGGGTCAGGGCTGGGAGGGCTCCGGTCTCTATAGGAGCCCGTGTGGGGTCAGGGCTGGGAGGGCTCCGGCCTCCATAGGAGTCCGTGTGGGGTCAGGGCTGGGAGAGGTCCGGTCTCTATAGGAGTCCATGTGGGGTCAGGGTTGGGAGAGGTCCGGTCTCTATAGGAGCCCGTGTGGGGTCAGGGCTGGAGGGCTCCCGTCTCCACAGCACCCTCCTCTACCTGTGCTATCCCAAGAGACGACCCGTGTGGGTCAGAAGGGAACGGAACAGCCAACATTCACGTGTAATTATCACGACACATGACGCCACTTTCAAGTGTGATTTCTCTAAAAGGTAAAAGCAAATTTCACGTGGTTGAGGATCAAACATACACATTTTTTCTAAGTATTTCACACATTTCCAAACATTTCCATGGTGGAAATATGTGAAATATTTAGAAAATATTTATAAATGTGGACATATTGTCAAAGAAGAATGGAATTGTACACGTGTCATTTTAAAAGAAATACGAGAATTTTGGAAAACTCTGGAATTTATTATAAAAAAATAAGGTAGCTTTAAAATTCAGTCTAGATGAAAATGTACAGAGTAAAAGTATACTCCACGTTTCAGCTAAAAGTGTGCAGTGTCACAAAAAGTAGCATTTATTTCTACACTGAACTGCAAAATACTTTTAAACCACATAAACTGCCAGGTACTATTCAAAAGCAAGTTACTGATTTTCTATCCATTTTGCTTAAATATAAAAGGGGAGCTATTTCAGTTTGTTTCATTAAATACACTGTCTCCTTCAAAAAGCATATATTAATCTTTGAAAATGAAAATATGAGCACAGATCTCAACCATCAATCATTGAATTATAGTATAAGCTTACTTGAAAAAACAATCTTCTGATTCTAAAAATGCAAAAGAGGAAAAATCAATTATTTCATTAGTCAGCACACAAACAAAGATAGCTAAGCGTTTCTGCACAATCCCGTAACTGTGGGCAGCTAAAGAAAACATTGAACATACAGTCTGTGACGCACATTTTCATTCCACTGAAGCAAAAATACACATATATTTATACATATGTGTATAATGTCATACACAAACTTAAAAAAAGGCCATGAGTTGGTGTTGAGACCCAGTTGCTTTTTAGGTTCCCAAAGCATATAAAGCCAGAGCACTACAACTGCTGCGATGAGAAAAGGAAATCACAACAAGGGATTTCTGCCTTTGCTCAAAAGACACACACACACACACACACACACCAAATTAAACAGTTGTGGTAGAGGATGCCAAGGGAGTGTGAGCTGTTAAGAGTTCCATTAAAAATGATAAAAATAATTGGGAATAAATACAGAGATGTGCTTACACCCAGCTCCACTGAAATCTGTTAGTCTGTGAGACCCTAGCCAGAAAATCCGTTGTTGATATTTATTGTGTACATGTGTTTACTTTGTGTTTACATGAAGACGCAACTGGAGCCCAGACAGAAAGCTTCCCACAAAGGCCCAGATGGTGAACGGCTCTGCACAGGCCACGCCGCCTCGGCCCCGGCTCCTCTGCTCTGCCGAGAAGACAGGAACGCGGCCCCAACAGACAACACACACACACATGGTGTGGCCAAGTGCCAATAAAACTTTATTAACACAAACAAGCCCTGGCCAGGACATGGAGCATGAACAGGAAGTGCTGAGCGCTGGACCACACCCTCCTCATCTCCGGGGAAATGTCTTATTCAACTTCATTCCACAGATTCAGGGAAGGGAGGGGAAACCCCTGCAGAACTGTCCTCTCATTTCTGTTTCTCAGTCACCCTGGAGGAGCCTCCAGGACACCCGGACGGCCTCGCGTTCCCAGCACGCCCGTCCCAGCTCCGTACAGCTGCCACCGATTGACATAAATAGTTGCTTGTTGTGTGCTGTTTTGTTCTCCGTATTTTTCTTGCATTCATCTTGTCTCTTTCATTTCTTCTCATAGTTCCAAGGGCAAGATATTTTTATTTGCATTTTCCCTTAGAATTTAGCTTAGGGTTCAGCAAAAGATACTGCTGACAAGCAAATCCTCTCTTCCTCTCAAAAGGCAGGTAAAAGTAAGGAAAAAAACTACAGCACCTTTATGTCTACCCCCAAGGCAACTGTGGTAGAGGAACAGCCTCCGGGTCCGCCCTGCGAAGACCAGGTGCACAGCGTGTGGCTGCCAGCGCTTCCTGAGGGCAGGGACCGGCCTTTCTGGTGGCATGCCTGGCAGGGGCGCACGGCGGGGCTTGGTGAACTCAACAATAGATCCAGTGTGATGAAATGTATAGTAAACTAACCTTTTACGTTTGAGCAGAATTACGGCATTCAGGAATTAAAATCGCTGTTAAATATCATC
Organism: Theropithecus gelada; assembly: GCF_003255815.1. Classification (NCBI taxonomy): domain Eukaryota; kingdom Metazoa; phylum Chordata; class Mammalia; order Primates; family Cercopithecidae; genus Theropithecus; species Theropithecus gelada. Next base: position 481,270 of record NC_037686.1, read on the forward strand.
CAGTTTAACTCACTGTCCCATGTAAGCAGAAACCATGGCTTGAGTGTCGCTACACACCCAGGGCTGGGTCCAGAGCACGGTAAAAGCAGCGTAAATCTAATGCTGTTCTAAACGTGATACAGAAACTCTCGTTATTTAAGGAATCCTATAATGAAACTTTCCTCATAAATAAAGACATGAATTAGTAAAAAGACGTTTGTTCCTAAATTCAGCAGTTCCTTGACTGTGGGTTCTCCTTCTCTTTCTCTCTCTCTCTCTGTTTCTTTTGAGACAGAGTCTCACTCTGCTGCCCAGGCTGGAGTGCACTGGTGTGATCTCGGCTCACTGCAACCTCCACCTCCCGGGTTCAGGCGATTCTCCTGCCTCAGCCTCCCAAGTTGCTGGGATTACAGGTGCACACCACCATGCCCGGCTAATATTGTTGTATTTTTAGGGGAGATGGTCAGGCTGGTCTTGAACTCCTGACCTCAAGTGATTTACCCACCTCAGCCTCCCAAAGTGCTGAGATTACAGGTGTGAGCCACTGCACCCGGCCAACTGTGGGTTCCGACGGACTCAGCCTCCCTAGCAGACAGTGCACCAGGGCACTCACAGGGTTCACGCTAGGGAGAGCAACAGTTCACAGCGACGCGGTGGCGAGTGCATAACATTTGTGAGGTGGGCTCCAGCAGCAGCAGGGCGTGGAACACTGGGCCTCCTGGGGCAGCCCCCATTCTCAGAGGTGATGGCAGCAGTCAGCCCACACCCACAGCATTCCCCAGCCCTGGCCCCCGTCTCCACCTCTCTGTGGCTGCTCCTCCTGGAGCCTGAGTGTGACAGGAGCACAGCAGCCCCGCAGCCACCTGTGCCAGAAAGGAGAGGCTTCCCTCAGCCTCCCGCAGCCACCGGCACCCGGGTTCTCACTGAGAACACAGCCCGCCAGGAGCCACAGCGTAGTCTGAAAATTCTGGCAGTGTTTTCTGCTGAGAAAAGGTAGGGACTGAGAAACATGAAGGAGGCCGGGTGCAGTTGCTCATACCTGTAAACCCAGCACTTTGGGAGGCCGAGGCAGGCAGATCATGAGGTCAGGAGTTTGAGATCAGCCTGGTCAATATTCAATATGGTGAAACCCCGTCTCTACTACAAATACAAAAATCAGCCAGGCGAGGTGGTGGCGCCTGTAGTCCTGGTTACTCGGGAGGCTGAGGCAGGAGAATTGCTTGAACCCGGGAGGCGGAGCTTGCAGTGAGCCGAGATCGCGCCCCTGCACCCCAGCCTGGGAGACAAAGCAAGACTCCATCTCAAAACAAACAAACAAACAAACAAACAAACATGAAAGAGATGCTGCCTACATCTAAAGGCAGCATAAGGCCCAAGGTCACCGAAAATGACAGTCTCCATGGAGCTCTTCCCGCGGTTTCTCTGGGCTACTTCCCCAGAGCAGGAAGCGGAAAGGGTGCCATCTCCTCACTAAACTATGCGGTGCGGCTGTAACGTCCCTGACACGGAGCAGGTACCCACCAGAGTCACTAGGGACATCAACACAGCTCAAATCAATAAAGGCGAAGTGAAAATCAGATCTAAAGAATGTCTTTAAGATGTGGTTCCACAGGTCCACCCTCGGCCCTTTCCCCTCGGGGCCCACCCAGCACAGCGGCAGACACCACAAGCCCCACCTCCGGACCCTGGACTCCACGTTCCCCCAGGACGATGCTTTCCAGACTTCGGACTACAACCCATAGTGGGCTGAGAAGCGAACGCAGGAGTCAGAACGAACACATCTCAGAAGGTGAGGGCGAGTTCTTCTCCAGAAACTTCCGTGCAGTGGGGTATGCATGTGTGCTGGCGCATGTATTTCACACGGTGACTCACAGTCTTGATATAAGACCTATTCTTCCTGGAAAATACTGTGCTATGGACACAGCTCCCTGCGTGGCAGGCCACCTGCAATCAGGAATTTAATTAGCGCGTAGGCTGAGGATTAAAAACGTCCATGCATTGCCCATTCCATGCTAATGGAGACACATTCTCGTGGCAAGAGCTCAAAACCTCCCCAGAACCTCCACAGTTCCAAGCCACGGCTCGCTCGTGGGTGGCAGGCGTGGCCGGGTGGCAGGCGTGGCTGGGTGGCAGGCGTGGCCAGGCTGCAGGGCGGGCCCGAATTACCCTTCCAGTCGCCTCTTGTTTGAGAGGAAACAGAAGGCGTGGAAAGAGGCGTCTGTGTGCGTCAGCCCACGTGGCGTTTATTACCAGACGCCTGGCATCAGAAGAAAAGACACCGAGGAAAGGATATTTATCTAAAGAGCATGAAGTTCACTCTCAATATTTACTGACAGGGAATCACAGCATTTATCCAAGGTGCCGCAGTACAGAGGCAGCTCTTCAAATGCACATCTGCTCCGATCGCTTCTCTGCTTAGAACTCTTCACAGGCTCCCCAGGCACTTCAGACACGGCGTACACTCCGCAGCACCTGTGGCTTCTCACGGTCTGAACACTGCCTCCCTTCCACCCTCATCTCCCTCCACCCCAACTGGAGACCCCGTGCCATGCTCTGGCCATCCTGAGTACACCAGGAGGCGCCCACAGTGCCCCTGCCAGCAGCTTCCTCACTAAGACCATGGCCGCCCACCCAACAGCCTACTGAGGCCACAGGCCCCCAGGCTCCCCGCACGCGTGCCCTCTTACACAGCGCCCGACACCTCACCTGGGCATATTTTTCCCTTTTCTGTCTCCACCAGGCTGGGTAGCTCCTAGAGGGCAGAAAATGCGTTTCATTCCTACACCTCCAGCACCAAAGGCGCTCTATAAACACTAACTGAAAAATGATCAGATCACCCTAAGAAGGTGAGTCAGTGGTCACCATGATCAGTTCCCATGTCCCCTGCCTGTGAGCCCGGCCTCAGCCTGGGGTCAAAGCACACGGTCCTCCCATAGCCAGCTCCCATAGCCAGCTTCCACATTCCTTCTATAGCCTGACATCCAGCTCACTGCTGACACACACAGATAATGACTGAGCTGCCTCTGGCAAAAAAGACCACGACTAGACCAGACACAGGCTCACACCTGTAATCCCAGCACTTTGGGAGACCAACGCAGGAGAATCGCTTGAGGCCAGGACCGCTGAGTCCATGAAGGCCAGGGCTCCTGCCACCTGCCCTATGGCCCTGGGCCTCTCCAGTCTCCAGTGTCCCCAGGTAACAAAGATGGGGCTTGAGGACTATCAGAGTGCCAAAGTGTATCGAGGAAGGAACTCAGGAAGGGTGCAAATTAAGCTAGTCATCAAACAGCCTAGGCAAAGTTAGATGAGCCTTTGGCCATGAGCATCCTCCAAAATTGAAGGTGCTCCCAAACAACCTGGTCCCGCAAACCCACACAAAAGTGACTGGAGAAGTCATCTCGTTGACAGGGCAGGAGGCACTCTGAGAGTGCCCGGAAGGGCATCCAGCACACGGCAGGCTCACCCCTAGGGCAGATGGACAGGTGGAGGAACGGATGGATACAATCAGATTGTTTTCGGTGGGAAACCTGCTTTATGCCTGTGTTTTTAGTATGTGTTCACTTTAAATATGAAGTTCTGGTATAGGCGAGGCTGTGCATAACTGCAGCTCCCTACACAGAAAGCAGGCGTTCCTGAGACAGGCAGGGGCACTGCCCACCTCACATGCCCACAGTGCTGAGCCCATGCCCTCCAGACTCCCAGGCTCCCGTCCTCTGCAGGGCCCCCGACTCTTCTGTTCTTCCTCTTGCTCCTCCTTGCTCCTCAGCTTATCCCTCAAAGTCCCACACTCAGCCTCTTGTCAGCTCCCTCTAGAAACTCGACTTCACACCGACCGTGCACTAACGCCACCAAACCTGTCGCCTGGTGCAGGAAGCGTGCCCTGGGCTCCACACCTTTATCTGCAGCTGCCTCCTAGAAAGGCTCACTCGCACCGTCCCCAGATACACCCAGGTCTAAGAGGCCAAAACCAGACCCTTCCTCCCAAATCTGTTCCCTATTTTATTTCACGAGACACGGTCTCACTCCATCACCCGGGCAGGACCGCGGTGGTGCCATCATGGCTCACTGCAGCCTCAACTTCTCAGGCTCAAGCAATCCTCCTGCCTCAGCCTCCTGAGTAGCTGGGACCACAGGCACACGGCCCCATGCCCGGCCGTCCCCTCTCAATACACCTCTTGATAGCACAGCCCGCACCCTGCTGTCCCCTCTCTTTCCGTGCATCCCTCGACAGCATGTGCACCCACGTCCCGCTGTCCCCTCTCTCAGTACATACCTTGAAAGTGCGTGCCCGTGGGCTCGGCTGCCCCCCGGCCTTGGTATATCCCTTGACAACGCATGCCCCCGTGCCCAGCTGCCCCTCTCGGCACACCCCTTGACAGCAGATGGGGCTACCTGGCCCTGCGTGCTGCTCGCCCGCCCTCTCAGCCACCGAGTGGCCTGCAGACCCTCTGTCCACTCACTTGGCATTGCCACGTCCGTCTTGCTGCAGCATCTGGGCCCCGGCTCTCCGCCTGGACAGAAGCTGCTTGGTGTGTACTGACTCCTTCCTGAGCATACGGTGCACCCCCAAACCCTGCCAGGCTCTTTCCTGCCCCATGGAGTGCCCCGCGCAGGTCAGTGCCTGAGACCCCCTCGCCCCCGTTCCTGCCTGCCGGTCCCCGTGCGTTCCGCACAGCGGGACCTCATCTCCCAGGCCCTCTGCCCCGCCTGCCATCCACACCGCCTGACACCACTCCCCACACGGCCACAGCGGGACCTCGTCTCCCAGGCCCTCTGCCCCGCCTGCCATCCACACCGCCTGACACCACTCCCCACACGGCCACAGCGGTTCTGACTCTGTGTGGACCAAAATCATCGAGGAGTTTATTTCAAAGATTCCAAGTTCCACCTCCACTGGCTGTGACGGAGTGGGGCTGGCGGGGACTGCAAAGCCTCCTTCCCACAACCACAGGACTCCTCTGTGGACAGCAAACGGGACTGTTCTGTGGACACCCAGCACTTCCTGAAAAGCCCATTCGATGGATGTGATTTCATTCAAAGCACCGCCTGTCCAGAAGTCGCCAGGATTCCCTAGCTGGGTTTTATGTATTTATTTATTTTGACCACAAGGATCAGAATGAGGACCAGCAAGCAAGAAATTTGGGAAGACAGGCTTCCGTGCACTGACACGAAACACGCCAACGTGTCTTTGTTCTTTAATAATTAAGAACCATGCAAGACCGAAAGGGCAGCCTCATGGGCCCTCAGCACCCATCACCGCAGAGCTGGAGAGAGGCCAGCGGCCCGTGGTGGGTGCTGAGGAGCCCAGCCATCGCACGGGACTGCAGCAGCTAACGCCCTCCACCCCGAATGACTTCACAGAAACAGTAATTGTGCACAGCTTAGCCTTTGCTACATCCTCAGCGCCCTGAGGGCAGCAGTGACCTCGGGGACACGTCCTGATGAATGGTTCTGATGCCAACCTTAAGGTTAGCCAGGACCCAGATTCCCACAGAGGCCATTCACAGACAGAGGTCAGGAGCTCGGGCCAATAGGCACCGATTGTACCTTAAAAGTGGGACTTAAATCCTAAGTATTCTTACTGCTAGAAGCAAGAAGCTCTAAAGTGTTTTATTTTGAGAGGGATCAGACCAAAGACAGAATTCAGATAATAAAGATGAAACAACCTTCATATTTATTCAGAAGGATTTTTTTTCTGTTGAAGTTTTCGGTATCAAATGAATACATTCTAGACCCTGATCTCCAAGAGTGTATCTCCCACAGTGGTCAATGCAGGGCAAAGAAATACCGATCTTGAAAAGATCCAGTGTTTACACTTAGCTGAGCATCTGGAAAGCCTGGTTTTCCCAGCGGGAAGAACCGGGAGTCATCCTGTTAGTGGTCTTTGGGGAAACAACACCAGGAGGACACCGTGCCGGGGATTATCCTCTCCGCCTGCTGAGAAGCAACCAGGGTCTCTTCCCAAACACTCACTCACTGTGAGATCAACACATAACTTCCTGTGAGCTCAGGATTTACAGACACAGACATCTACTTTGAATTTCAAATAATCGGACAAGGCATAGTGGCTCACACTTGTAACCCCAGGGCTTTGGGAGGCCGAGGCAGGAGGATCACTGGAGCCCAGGAGGTCGAGTCTGCAGTGAGCCATGATCGTGCCACTGCCCTCCAGCCTGCGGGAAAGAGTGAGACCCTGTCTCTTTAAAAAAAATAAGATAAGGGCTGGGCGCACTGGCTCATGCTGTAATCCCAGCACTTTCGGAGGCCGAGGTGGGCGGATCATGAGGTCAGGAGTTGGAGACCAGCCTGGCCAACATGGTGAAACGCCACCTCTACTAAAGACACAGAAAATTAGCAGGGTGTGGTGACGGGCGCCCGTAATCCCAGCTACTCAGGAGGCTGAGGCAGGAGAATCCCTTGAACCCGGGAGGCGGAGCTTGCAGTGAGCCGAGATCGTCCCATTGCACTCCAGCCTGGGCAACAGGGCAAGACTCTGGTTCAAATCAATCAAGCAAATAATCAGTGTATCCTTGTGGTCAAAATAAATAATACATAGAACTCAGCGAAGGAATCCTGGTGACTTCTGGACAGGCAGTGCCTTGAATGAAATCACATCCACGGATGGGCTTTTCCCCGAAGTACATTTCAGCCTCAGGTCAATTTCCTCTCAGGACGTTTCGCCACAGCGAGCTGCTGCGTGAGAACTGTGTGCTGGCAGAAAGGACACCGCCACGGACGGGATTCACGTGCACAGGGCTGTCTTCTAAGTGGCATTTTTCTTATGCACGCAAGGTGAAGAAGGTTCTTTATAACAGATTTCACCGTCTTCACAGCACGCTACAAATACCAACAATTATCACTTCCACAACAGCCTGACTTTGTGCCAGACTCAGCCGTCTTGGTTCATCCTCAGGTGGCATTAATGAATAGACATCAGGGAAGCCACGTTTTGCCAGCATCTCTGCAAGAAGACAGCACCCAGAAGTTAATGGAACCTTCTATTTTAGAGACTCCCATGGAAGCAGCTCTCAAGGTAAAAAGCAAAAGATTAACGCTGGAAGCACGGACGGGGCGGCCATACAGGAGCCCGTTCCAAGGACAGACATCTGCTCCTCGTCTCCAGGGGAAGAATAAACAAAGCAGTGCAAACGTGATTCCGATGACTCCTTTCCCTGTGTCCCTCCATCACTCCCACCATCTGCATCCCGGCCTGAGCAGCTTCTTCAGTTACTTGTACTGCACAACTCAGCAGCACCTGCGTGGCTCACTAGCTGCTTTCAGGGTGTGTCTTGTCTCCCCAACTGGCCTGTAAGTTGCTTACAGACAAGGACACTATGCTGTGCTCTTTGCCCCCATCACACTTTGCACATTTCAAACACACGAGTGGAACTCACAGCATTGCCAGCCTCGGGTATGTAAGAAATACAGAACAAAGTGCGTCCACTGAGGATTTTCAGATGTATTTACTGTTTGTATGACATGGCCCCTCCACACACAAAAAATCAAGTAATAGAGCTGGGTGTGGCAGCTCGCACCTGTAATCCCAGCTACTTAAGTGGCTGAAGTGGGAGGATTGCTTGAGGACAGGAGTTCAAAACAAGCCTAGACAACATAGTGAGATCCTGTCTCTACAAAAAAAATTTAAGAAATAAGCCAGGTGTGGCGGCACACGCTGTTAGTCCCAGCTACTCGGGAGGCTGAGGCAGGAGGATCGCTTGAGTCCAGGAGTTTGAGGCTGCAGTGAGCTATGACCACACCACTGCACTCCTGCCTGGGTGACAGAGCAAGACCTAGTCTCTTAAAAAAAAATCAAATAATACATGTCATTATAGAACATTTTTCTTAAAAAGCAATAATGTGGGAAAAAATGGAAAATACAGGTAAGTAAATTAAAACATTAATACTCATAACCCCATGACCAACGTTAACCAATGTGAGTAGCTTGGCACGTCTCCTTGAAAGCAGACGATTATGCATATGTATCTTTTGCCAAAAACAGTATCATGTTACAGACACTATTATATGATGTTTTCTCTTAATATATATTAAAACTTGTTTTACGCTAATTATACTTATTCTTTAGAACAGAACATTTCTATGACCTCAGTATACTTAAGACCAAACTTTAAAAACGTATGTTTACTACTTTAAAGCCTGTTGACAAGATCAGTCTAGCAGAGATGCCACAAGAAACAAGCATAGTACATGGCATTGTTTAGAGACTTTTGAACCTCACAAGCACTGCAAAAAGCCAAGTGTGGTGCCGCATTACAATTCCAGTAGAAGAGTGCTCTAGTGCTGTTAATATAGCCATTAAAATGTTTCACATCTTTAAAAATGGGACTGATTATAATTATAAAGGCTCAAGGTATCTGTGAGACCACAACCATTATTTATTTTATTTTTATTACATTACTCCTCCTGACACCACGTATTTTATCATGGAAATAAGAACCAGCATCATCATCGTCAGCTGTCAGAACAGTTCCTGAAACCCAAGGTCATAAGCCAACACCGATCCAAAGACAATGTGATAGTTAAAAATGCAAAACGGTCCTCAAAGCTGACTCCTAGGCTCCTCTGACACGATGCATAACAGGTTTGGCTTTGTTTAGACAAAGCCCTTTTTGGCACTGGAATAATTAAAACACGCCCTTGCGCACTTGAGACATCTGTTGCATTTCCACTCTCCCTTTCCCCAGCGCAGTCCTGAAGACCGTCATTAAGGGAAACAACATGAGGCCTGCCCACCTAGCCGCCTCCTTCTCCAGCCTTTTTTTGTTTTGAGACAGAGTCTCGCTCTGCCGCCCAGGCTGGAGTGCAGTGACGCGATCTCAGCTCACTGCAAGCTCCACCTTCTGGGTTTACACCATTCTCCTGCCTCAGCCTCCTGAGTAGCTGGGACTACAGGCGCCCACCACCTCGCCCGGCTAGTTTTTTTGTATTTTTAGCAGAAACGGGGTTTCACCGTGTTAGCCAGGATGGTCTAGATCTGCTGACCTTGTGATCCACCCGCCTCAGCCTCCCAAAGTGCTGGGATCACAGGCTGAGCCCCCGCGCCGGGCCCCACTTCCACATTCTTAATATTATTCAGCCTTTGCTGCCGGTTGGCATTTTTATGACTAACCTGATCACTAACGACAGACCACTGAACTGGTTAGAAATATGATCCATTTTTCCCCAAAGGTGAGTGGGGCTCTCATATCTCAAGCAAAGAAAAAAAAATAGTTTTCCAGTTTAGCTCTTCTCTGTAGGCATAAAAGGACCCAACAAGCTCATGTCCAGCAATCCACCTCCCTCTTGGGTAACTTTCGTAGAGTCGGAAGGATCCTTCCCGCCCACAACCCAAAGACTAACTCTCACTCAAGAAGAACTTAGTTTATCATCTTTGTCTTCCCTTCTCATTTCTATTAAATCGGTTTCCATACCATTAATCTATCAAACTGTTTTCTGCTACATTTGCCTTTTAAATTTTCCACTTGTTTTATTCAATTTGTCTTCTAAGATGTGTTCACATTTCTACCAAGGTCCAGCTAGAAGTGTCCACATGCATAGCTAAAGCATGGAGACCGCGGCCAAGCACGGAGACCGTGACCGAGCACGGAGACCGCGACCAAGCACGGAGACCGTGACCGAGCACAGAGACCGAGCACGGAGACTGCGACCTGAAGGCCACCTGGCTGCCCTGCTGGCACGAAGGTTTTGGAATCCAACCGCCCCTAGCGGGCTCTGACTCCTAAATGGCTGCTACACCTCATACCTCGGTCTCCTGTCTGTGAGTTCCCTCCATCTACAGCGCGGAGAATATTCCAAAACTCCATTGACAAGGTCTACTTGGACTGCAAAAGACTGAATGATAAGGTCACTGGAACAGTCAGCTGGCACAACCATGTGAAAGAACGAATTCCACTCCCATGCTGACAGAGAGGTTTCAGTCCACACTGACAGACTATCAGACTAGAACAGCCATCCAACGTTCCTACACAAACTCACACAACCCACAACCAGCTTCAACAGAACACTCAGTGTGTGAGACAAAGGCACAATGACAAATCTAAAAGACGGCCTCTCTCCTTACTTGTGCCTTTGCTTGTGTTACCTTCCAAATGTTTGCCTTTGCCCACAGACCTCGATGGGCGACAATCACAAGTGTACGCTCCCCTCAAATCTTCGTACAGCCAACACTCGCCTCCTATGTCAGGGACGCTTCTATTAAACCTTCATACAGTCAAGACTTGCCTTCTCTGTCAAACCCCATTGCAAACAGATCCAAGCAGGCACGCCTCGCTCTACCACGAGCCTGCTCTGGCTGACTGGGGGCAGACATCACCAAGAATGCAGCTGACATGATGCTACGATGGAGAGGCCCCTCCTGGAAAACATGCAACTCATTATTTCTCATCCTACAAACTGTTGCAACTGTCCCTTCTCAGCTTTCAGCATGGCCTCACCTCCAGCCCTAACACGTGCATGGGTATGGGTGGCAGTGATATATAATCCAGGGCCCCGACAAGACAGCACGCGCTCCTGCCAGTGAAAGAACCGGCATGAAGAGGCCCAGGAAGACGACTTCCTCAACTTCCAGCAGATGGGACAAGAGAAGTCCGGCTCAAGGCCATGGTGAACTTGGTTATCCCATCTGGAGAACTGTAGTGAGGGCCTGGAACCACCAAACAAAGCGAGGTGCAACGAGAAGTACTCAATGCTTTAAGGAAAGATATGTACTCCTCTTCAAATCCAACATCCCTTATTAGAAATCACCACCAGAAATGCTGGTATGTTATGTATGTTAAAGCGACAGGAGACGAGGTGGGTGGATCATGAGGTCAGGAGATTGAGACCATCCTGGCTAACATGGTGAAATCCCATCTCTACTAAAAATACAAAAACAAAAAACTAGCCGGGCGTGGGCACCTGCAGTCCCAGCTACTCGGGAGGCTGAGATGGGAGAATGGCATGAACCCGGGAGGCGGAGCTTGCAGAAGTGTATTTTGAGTCGAAAAGGGAGAGGACCCTTGCTGACGTCTTCCTGATGAGTGATGGGCTCCACACTGATGTCACATGTACTGCTGACCCCACTCCCTCCCACGACAAGCTGGCACCACAATGCACACGCAACACCCAAATATTTGGTGCAGACCTTAAAGACCATTCTGAATTCTGAACGCAAAGGTGATGGACATTTTATACTCAGTTCCCACTCATCTGCCGCCTCCTCTGGAGAAAAAAGAAATCAGTGGGGAGAAAAGGGACAGAAAAATACCAGAAATTCTCCCAGGGGCCAGGAATTTTCATCTTCACATCACCTCTTACTTGCGTAGCATCAAAGCGGCACATACCACGCCTCTCCCTCACTCAGTTTCCACACCAGGGAGAAGCCTTGTCTGAGAGGGTGGCCAACTGCCCTGCATCTCTGTGGCCTTGCTTGCCTTTTGAAAAATGATACCAGAGATTTTCTCTTACATCAACTTATCTTTTCAAATAAATGTAAATGGCCAGTACATTTGAAGGCAGAAATTGGAAAATCCAGATCATATGTCTACTGATGCTCTTTTCAAGACTATTCGTGGTTATTATGGATGACCTGGAAATTCCATTGACCTAAAAATCCAGGAATCTTTTGTCGTACTTTTTTTCGTGTTGATATCTGTAATAGGGGCAACAGGTGTCACCAGGCAAAACGCACAACAGCACTGAGAGTGAAAACTAGCCAGGATCGTGGCAGGTGAGTGCTGCTTTATCCTTGCCGGCTTCGCTGTAACACCACACAGCTCCTCACCTGGACTCATCTCGCTGCACTCCCCGTGCGACTGCAACCTCCCTGAGGGCACACAGCACTTTTCTGAGAAGGGAATATCTACAGGATATTTTATTCTTGGTCTGACCCTAAAATAAACCTGTTTCCAAAGTGGCTCCGAGACCTGCAGGAAGGTCAGAGGCCCGGGTCCCAGGCAAGGCCAGCTTGGTGGAGATCCCACGTGGCCGAGCCTGCCCCTCGCCCAGGAGACACACTGTTCTCCAAGGTTCGCCACAGCTTGAAGTTTCGCATCTTTCCATTCCGTGGCCCATCTACAGCTCACAGTCTCTGTGCTCCATCTGAAGTTGAAAACACCTCAGTCACATTGATTTCAAAAGCCAAAGATTGCCAGGAACAAAGCTAATCAATTTCCAATTGTGCCTTAGGCATGCCTGTGGGCTGGAAGGGAATCTTTGAAACACACAAGCCAAGAACAGCGTCATCTGAGGGTGAAGCGGGTTGCAGGCATCAGAATCCTCTGCAATGCTGCAGCTGGCCTGTATCAAGAAGTGCTCAATCTAGATGTCACCAGAAAGCTGGTTTCTTAGGGGCAATCTTTCTGATCACCTCCAACGTTCAAATCATTCATCATCTCTGTGATGATAAGACCAAATCCAACTGGCAGTGTCTCCTAACTAGGCATTCGTGAGAGACAGCTCCCAGGAAATCAAGTTCCCTAAAATGAGCTCACAATCACGTCCCTCTGCGCTTAAAAAATTAAACTGCTTCCTTACTAACATTACACAGGAAATGGAACAGCAGCGTACTGGAGTTAGCAGGTAAGAATATGGCTTTTTTTCCAAGCTGTCTTAAACAATGGTAAAGCCAGGGAAGTGCATCATGTCACAAGCAGCCCATTCCATTGTTGGGCAAGTCCTGCTCTTAGAACCCACCTTCTGACAACGGCTTGAGGTTTCGCCTCCCTGTACCTTGCACCCACCGGCCCCGGACTGATCATTTCAAGCTGTGCCAAGACCCTGCTCCCTTCCTCCACAGAAAGGCTACTCCATTTACTTGAAGGTCTCTTACAACCACGGAGTCCTCTCCATCCCTGAACTCCTCAGCGGCTTCTTGTGTGACACAATGTCCAGATTCTTGGCTCCCTGGAGTCCCTGCCTCAGAGCCACCTATAGTGTGTCAGTGCCTGTCCTTGTGCACAAAGCCTGAGGCCGAGCACAGGCTGGTCTGACCAATGCGGGATTCCATGGAGTAACCACGTGCACTGATGAAAACACCAAGCTCCTAGGAACACAGCCTGAAAATCCAGGGGTGGAATTCTGCTGGTTTTCAGCCGCCTGATATTACTGGTGTACATCACAGTCTGGGGTTTTGTTGTGTTTTGATTTGCTACTATTCTTTTCTCCATCCAGAGTTCTTTTCACTCGCCCATCCTGAAATTACATAATGGAATTTCAGAATGAAAATTTTCACCTTTGTTAAATTCCATCATATTTGTGTTAACTGATTTTTCTAGCCACCCAGTATCTTTCTGAATTATGATTTTTAATAATATGTATGGATTATTTCCAGCTGGAAATACAGCAAGCCAGTCTTCTAAGTATCAATTACAGAAAAACTTCAAAAAGAGGAGGGTTAGAATCACCTTTCCTCTGCAACAAACTGTTTCCAGTCATCACACTTGGTGATGGTAGAATTAGTAGTTTTCATCTAACTCTGTACATTTGATTTATCCCATTTTAGGGATAAATGGGATAAATCTGATTTATCCCATTTTAGGGATAAATGGGATAAATCTGATTTATCCCATTTTAGAAATAAATGGGATAAATTTGATTTATCATGTTTTAGGGATAAATCAAATGAGTAATAATAAAATTTCTAACTATCATCCCCCATGTCCTTGAAAATCAGCATTCTCAGTGTAGATGGAAGGAGATACATGTAATATAGAAAAACTCAATAATCTTCTGTTTGAACTGGATATATCAACAGGGATTCACAAAATCTTTTATCTTGTGAAAAATATATATAATCTACATATATATAAATAATCTAGACATATATAATCTACATATCCATATCAATGAATAGATATATAGATAAATAGATGCATAGATTTGCATATAGATACACACATACATCCCTGGCTCTGTCCACTAAAAAGTCCTAAAAACAATAACCTTGTGTCAGTGAATATCCCTAGTATGCAGACTATGCTCTTGAAATGTAATTTATCATAAAAAAAAAAAAAAAAAAAACTAGAGTTTCTTGAAACAAATGACTGATTCCAGGTCTGGTGTAAAAAATATACAAGATGAGTGTGGAAAATCTTGTCATACTCAATAGAGAAGAAGCCATCAAAGACGACTAGGGCCACATCAAAAGGACTCAGGAAACAACCAGAAAAGGATTTCACTGGTCAGGGATAGGATAGTTTGAACTTCAATAGTATTAATAATGATAATAATAATTGTGATGGATCGAAACTCATCAACTATGTTAAAATCTAAGCGTTCATAATTACATGTAAAAAATCAGTCATCGCTCGAGGATGACTGGGAAACTTGGTAACTAAAAGGAACATCAACCATTTATATGAGCCATATACCACGGGTAACCAAATGATAGATGAAGGGAAGCACGTCCTTATAAAAATGTTCCAGCTAATAAGTAAAAACAAAATAACAGAACTGTAGGATGCCCATCTTATAACCCCCCAATGAATGAATGCGACTAGGAAGATAACATTAAAAGAAATATGGACAGGCACATATTATATCTCCTGATGAAAAAATACACCACTTCTTCTACACTTGCCAAAGAAGACCAAATTCTGATCAAGCTTCCTAATACAGCTACCAAGATAAAGGAAATACAGAAGACAGACGAACATGTTCAATTATACCACAAGTCTTCAGTCAGCAAAATCCAGGGTGAAGGAAACTATAGAAGCCAACAGGTCCAGGGTCTTTAACAAACAAACTTCCTTTTTTTTTTTTTTTTTTTTCCCCCCCTGCATCCAACCACCCATTATAAGAAATAAATTTCAAGTGAGCTGGGTGTGGGGGCTCATGCCTGTAATCCCAACACTTTGGGAGGATACGGCAGAAGGACCATCTAAGCCCAGGAGTCCAGCCTGCACAACAGAGCAAGACCTCATCTCTAATTAATTCATTAAACTTCAAGGAAAAGAAAGAAGTAGAGAGCCTGCCTGTTAAAATGGAAACTTAAAAGACATATCAAGCTTTTTGTTGTTGTTTTGTTTGTTTGTTTTGAGATGGAGTCTCAACCTGTCAACCAGGCTGGAGTGCAGCGTCACGACCTCAGCTCACTGCAACCTCCACCTCCTGGATTTAAGAGATTCTCCTGCCTCAGCCTCCCAAGTAGCTGGGATTACAGGCGTGCACCACCGCACCTGGCTAATTTTTGTATTTTTATTAGAGACAAGATTTCACCATGTTGGCCAGGCTGGTCTTGAACTCCTGACCTCACGTGATCCCCCCACCTTGGCCTCCCAAAGTGCTGGGATTACAGGCGTGAGCCAACGCACCTGACCTAAAAGACATTTCAAGTGTTTCTAATTAGAGAAGATTAAACTACAGCTCAAACTTGGATGATAAAACCATAAAGAAATGTCAGGAAGTCATTATTTTAAAGGTCAAGACAGGGGTTGCTACTGGAGGGAGGAAGACGGTGTGATGGGAAAGGGGCAGCACACGGGATTCCTGAGGGCGGCAAATTTCTAGCTCCTGACGTGAGTGGTGGTTCCAGGGAAGACTGTCTAAAATAATTCACCAAACTATGTATTTGCTTCCTATCTTTTCTGTGCCTGTATCTTATTTTACAATAAAAAGGTAAAACTTTTAATTAGATGGGAAAATCTTTTAAATTTCAAATAAAAGTTTTGTCCTACTTTTTCATCTTTCTACAGCCCTACATCTTCTAAATCTGACTTATGATGAAGTAGAATAGATACTAAAAATAAGTAATAAGAGTTGTTTTTCTCAAATAAGCTACACTAGCTTTAAGCAATGCATTTATATTACCCAGGTCCTTTGCACACTTGGTGCGGTGGCAGTGCACCTGTCCCAAGAGCTGCGGGTGCCTGATGCCAAAGGCTCACAGCCATCCTTCCAAGCAGATTCCCCTTGGGTGGATGGGAGCCTCCTCCCTACCGAGGTCACGCCCAGTGGCCTGCCCCAGACCCCGGTACTCTCAGGCAGCCAGGAGCCAATAGTGCCCAATACTGGGTATTTCTCAAAGTGGGACCAAGTCAATAGAGCAATTCAAGCTCTGGAGGCCTCATGGGATTGCGCTGAAGCAGAAGCCTGGCTGAGTCTGCTCACTTGCTTCAACTCCTCCCTCCACTGCCCCATCCCACATTCCTCAATCCCCAGCTCCTATTAAAATGGCCTCAATAACTCACTGAAACTGGACCGCGATCTCAGGCTCTGCTTCTAGAAAACCCAACTTAAGACTCTTGGAGGCCAAGCATGGAGGCTCATGCCTTAATCCTAGAACTTTGGGAGGCCAAAGTGGGAGGATCACTTGAGGCCAGGAGTTCAAGACCAGCCTGGACAACAAAGCAAGACTCTGTCTCTACATTTTTTTTTTTAATTAGCCAGGCATGGTGGCACGTGCATGCAGTTCCAGCTACTCCGGACGCTAAGGTGGGAGGATCCCTTGAGCCCAGGAGCTTGAGGCTGCAGTGAGCTGTAATCGCACCACCGCACTTCAGCCTGGGCAACAGAGTGAGACTGCCTTTCAGAAAAGAAACAGACTCTTGGAAATGAAAAGTCGCTTCCGTAGTGACCAAAGTGATTTCAGCGTCACAGAAAACAATTACTGACAGACAGCATAGGTCTCAGTAAGTCATAATAACTAGGCATTTGCCCTTCTGGAAACATTAAATGCATGTCCCCAAATATTTTATTACTTTATGTGGATGAGCCACTGACTTCCTCACATGACAAGTTCTACCATTGGCTTATGACAGAAACTCCTCAGAAAGGACAAAGAGTAAAGGGTCCTAACCGTCTTGCTAGTTCAACAGCATAGCAGGAACTGACCAAGTTATCCAGATGGAAAGATAAAATTGGCCTCTTCCTGCTTCCCCACGGATGCATCAATTCCTCCAGTCTTCCTAAGTTTTAAGCACTGTCAGGGTGCCAAAGTTTCACTCCAAGCTTGGATTTTAAAAATTGGTAAGATCTGATTAAATGTCATAAAAACAAAACAACATAGACTAAAGTACAGGAGCACACGCCTCATCTGAAAGGTCCTCTGCAACGTCGCACCAGGCATCTTTGCCGCAGTGTGACAGTCCAACAACTTGAATCTGCCCATCAATCCTGTTTATGACCAACATGTCAAACGGGCATAGAAATGGGGTGGAAACAAGCACCTCTCTCCATTCATTTCCCTTTCAGGCATCTAATTAAATCAAATTGGAACCTCTGTGTTGACAACAGGTTTCAGAGCAGAACCTCCTTGAAGATGGGTGTTGGTGACACTGGAGACAGCCTTGGGGCACAAGGTCCACCCTAAGCTGCCAGAGGACTCAACGAACGGTTACAGCACATCTGTCTTCACCGAACAGCACAAGCCCTTCCCCTCAGTGCCGACCAAACTGCACATTAAGTAAAATGAGAATAAATCTCTGTGAAATGATTTGGGAATGTATTTTAAAAGAAAGTTTAACTCCATCAATGGATCCAGGGTTCAGAACCCCAGCTAAATAATGTCTGAATCACACCACCAGAAGGCTCAGCTGATCGACCATCGATTCACTCCCCATCCTCAAGAAGGATGGAGTCTAAGTCATCTCAGGCCCCTCTGGTTTCAGGGAGCAGTAATGTAGTTCAGACTCTGCCTCTAGTTCTCTACGTTTTTCATCACACGAATGATGTAGTTTCTAATCACAGTAGCCTATGTCAAAATTACAGAATGTGCAAGAGTATGCACCCAACAGCAATAAAAGAACAGTTGCCATTATATCCATTTCATGTTGGGGAAATGGCCCCAAAATCTCACCATTTCAAAGAGTAAATTCCTTTTCATAATAAAAAGTTGTGCTGCAACTAAATCAGCACAAGAAGAACTTCCATATGATAAATTTTAGCATAAAATTGACCATTCTTATTACATTCTGCAAAGTACTTGAAGAAATTAAACGCTAAGCTTTTTCTTATTTCTTTTATTAGAGACTGGGTCGTGCTATATTGCCAAGGCTGGGGTGCAATGGCTATTCACAGGTGCAAACACGGCACACTACAGCCTCGAACTCTTGGGCTTAAGCGATCATCCCACCTCAACCTCCCAAGCAGCTGGGACTACAGGTGTGCACCACCATGCCCAGCGAAAGCTCTAAACATTTTAATCCTGTGAGTTAAATCACTGTTGTATTAACCAGGAAAAATAAAAGAATATTATCTGGAGGAGTGACATCAGCAAAACAGCAGACCAGGAGGCTCCAGGCCCTCATTCACTCAAAGAAAAATTGAAGAAAAATAACTAGAGACTAGGCACATTAACTTTATTAAAGAGCTGGAAAACAAAGTTCTACAGTCATTGAGCAAATGCCTACTGAAGAAGCCACATTCAAAATGTCTGCAATTTCATTTCATTTTTATTCACTCTTCTTTCCCCCGCTTCCCAGCCTGGTGTAGCCTTGGGCTGGAGGAAGCAGTGGCCAAAGTTTCCAATTTCCTCCCTCTGAAAGAAGTAGAGCAGACCTAATTTGCAACATTTTAACCTGTCTGAGGACTGCCTGAGGACTGCTCTCTGCATTGCCTAACTTGGAGCTCAGAAGGCAAAAACCACCACAGCTTGGCTCCCAGGCTAGGAAAGGGCACAAGAAGCAGGAAGCAACAGTGAGAGCTACGGTAAGAATACACCACAGACACCTAGGGCAAGAGACTACAGGCAGAGGAATACAACAGAATACCTAAGGTCCAGCAGCCAAGGTGACAGTCTTGGGGAAATTAAGAAAATTAAAAGCTACCATCTGTACTGGGAATTGAAAAGCATACACACAGGCCCAGATAAGACACATACCCAGAAAAGGGCCTAGCAAGGCCTTACGCCTTCACTTCACAGTGAGCTATCCCAAAGCTCAGCTTGTTAATAAAGCTCAGCTGCTCCCAAAGGTCCTTCCCAACACAAAGTCATTCTAGAAAGACAGAAGTAAGTGGTTATTTTTTTTCAAATGCCTAATTTTCCATTTTAAAAAAGCACACAACATACAAAAGACAAAAGAGGAAAACATGGCCCATTGAAATGAAGAAAACAAGGCAGTGGAAACTATCCCCGAAGAAACATAGGCACTGGATGTACTAGACAAAGATTTTACCAGGAGTCTTAAATATGCTCAAAGAGCTAGAGGAAAAATGGACTAAGAAGTAAAGAAAATCAGGAAAATGATTTAACAACAAAATGAGAATAATGGCAAAGAGACAGAAATTATAAAATGGAACCAAACAGAAATTCTAGACCTGAAAAACACCACAACTAAATGAAAAATGCTACTATATTTTCAAAAATATATTACAGGAGCTCAACAGCAAACTCAAACAGGTAAAAGAAAGAATAAGAAAATCTAAAGACAGGTCATTTAAAACTACTGAATCTGAGAGGCAGAAAGAAAAAAGAATGAAGAAAAGTGAACAGAGCCTAAGAGGCTTATGAGGCACAAGCAAAGGAACAAATATACATGTTATGAGAGTTGCAGAAGGAGAACAGAGAAAGAGGAAGATATTATTTGAAGAAATAACAGCAGAAAATTTCTCAACTTTGAGAAAATACATAAATTGACAAATCCAAGAAATTCAACAACTCAAAGTAGGATAAAACTAAAGAGACCCACACCAAGACATATTCAAACTGTCAAAAGACAGAATCGTTTAAGTATTGAGAGAAGTGACCCATCATATACAAAAGAAATCCAGTAAGATTTTCAGCACATCGTTCAGCAGAAACCTGGGAGCCCAAAGGCAACGTGAGGATATATTTAAACTGCTGAAAGGGAAAAACAAAACAAACAAAAACAACCTGTCAGCCAAGAATTCTGTATGTTCCAAAACTCGAACTAAAAATGAGACAAATTAACGTCCTCTATTCCTATTTGAATAGTCTTTCTTTGTTTCTCTTGCCTGATTGCCCTGGCCAGAACTTCCAATACTATGTTGAATAGCAGTGGTGAGACAGGGCATCCTTGTCTTGTGCCAGTTTTCAAAGGGAATGCTTCCAGCTTTTGCCAATGCAGTATGATATTGGCTGGGGTTTGTCATAAATACTTCTTATTTATTTTGAGATATGTTACATCAATACACAGTTTATTGAGAGTTTTTAGCACGAAGGGATGTTGAATTTTATCAAAGGCCTTTTCTGTATCTATTGAGACGATGATGTGGTTTTTGTCATTGGTTCTGTTTATGTGATGGATTACGTTTACTGATTTGCATATGTTGAACCAGACTTGCGTCCCAGGGATGAAGCTGACTTGATTGTGGTGGATCAGCTTTTTGATGTGCTGCTCGATTCGGTTTGCCAGTATTTTATTGAAAATGTTCACATTGATGTTCACCAGGGATATTGACCTCAAGTTTTGACTTTTTTTGTTGTGTCTCTGCCAGGTTTTGGCATCAGGATGATGCTGGCCTCATAAAATGAGTTAAGGAGGAGTCCCTCCTTCTCAATTGTTTGAAATAGTTTCAGAAGGAATGCTACCAGCTCCTCTTTGTATCTCTGGTAGAATTCGGCTGTGAATCCGTCTGGTCCTGGGGTTTTTTGGTTAGTAGGATATTAATTCCTCAATTTCAGAACTTGTTATGGGTCTATTCAGGGATTCAACTGAAGACAACATGATTCTGTATTTAGAAAACCTCATCATCTCAGCCCAAAAACTTATTAAGCTGATAAGCAACTTCAGCAAAGTCTCAGGATATAAAATCAATGTGCAAAAATCACAAGCATTCCTATACACCAACAATAGTCAAGCAGAGAGCCAAATCGCAAATGAACTGCCATTCACAATTGCTACAAAGAGAATAAAATGCCTAGGAATACAGCTAACAAGGGATGTGAAGGACTTCTTCAAAGAGAACTACAAACCATTGCTCAAGGAAGTAAGAGAGGACACAAACAAATGGGAAAACATTCCATCTTCATGGATAGAATCAATATCATGAAAATGGCCATACTGCCCAAAGTAATTTATAGGTTCAATATTATTCCCATCAAACTACCACTGACATTCTTCACAGAACTATAAAAAACGACTTTAAATTTCATATGGAACCAAAAAAGATCCTGTATAGCCAAGACAAACCTAAGCTAAAAGAACAAAAGTTGGAGGCATCACGCTACCTGACTTCAAACTACACTACAAGGCTGCATTAACCAAAACAGCATGGTGCTGGTACCAAAACATATAGACCAATGGAACAGAAGAGAGACCTCAGAAATAACACCACACATCTACAGCCATCTTCTCCTCAACAAACTGTACAAAAACAAGCAATGGGGAAAGGATTCCCTATTTAATAAATTGTGCTGGGAAAACTGGCTAGCCATATGCAGGAAACAAACTGGACACCTTCCTTACGTCTTATACAAAAATTAACTCAAGATGGATTAAAGACTTAAATGTAAAACCCAAAACCATAAAAACCCTAGAAGAAAACCTAGGCAATCACACAGGCATGGGCAAAGACTTCATGACAAAAATGCCAAAAGCAACCGCAACAAAAGCCAAAATTGACAAATGGGATCTAATTAAACTAAAGAGCTTCTGCTGAGCAAAAGAAACTATCAGGCCGGGCGCGGTGGCTCAAGCCTGTAATCCCAGCACTTTGGGAGGCCGAGGCGGGCGGATCACGAGGTCAGGAGATCGAGACCATCCTGGCTAACACGGTGAAACCCCGTCTCTACTAAAAAATACAAAAAGACTAGCCAGGCGAGGTGGCAGGCGCCTGTAGTCCCAGCTACTTGGGAGGCTGAGGCAGGAGAATGGCATAAACCCAGGAGGCGGAGCTTGCAGTGAGCTGAGATCCGGCCACTGCACTCCAGCCTGGGCGACAGAGCAAGACTCCATCTCAAAAAAAAAAAAGAAACTATCACATCAGGGTGAACAGGCAAACTACAGAACAGAAGAAAATTTTTGCAATCTACCCATCTGACAAAGGTTTAATATCCAGAATCGATAAGGGACTTAAACAAATTTACAAGAAAGAAACCAATACCCCCATCAAAAAGTGGGCAAAGAATATGAACAGATACTTCTCAAAAGAAGAAATTTATGCGGCCAACAAACATACGAAACAACGCTCATCATCACTGATCATTAAAGAAATGCAAACCAAAACCATAATGAGATACCATGTCACACCAGTCAGAATGACGATTATTAAACACTCAAGAAAAAATAAGATAATGGTGAGACTATGGAGAAGTAAGAATGCTTTTACACTGTTGGGGGGAATGTAAATTAGTTCGACAATGTGGAAGACAGTGTGGCGATTCCTCAAGGATCTAGAACCAGAAATACCATTTGACCCAGCCATCCCATTACTGGGTATATAACAAAAAATATATATAAATCATTCTACTACAAAGACACATGCTGTATGTTTATTGCAGCACTATTTACAATAGAAAAGACATGGAACCAACCCAAATGCCCATCAATGATAGACTGGATAGAGAAAATGTGGTACAAATACACCATGGAATACTATGCAGCCATAAAAAGGAATGAGATCGTGTCCTTTGCAGAGATATGGATGAAGCTGGAAGCCATCATCCACAGCAAACTAATGTGTCCAGAATTGGTGGGTTCTTGGTCTCACTGACTTAAAGAATGAAGCTGCAGACCCTCACGGTGAGTGTTACAGTTTTTAAAGATGGTGTGTCCGGAGTCTGTTCCTTCAGATGTTCAGAGGTGTTTGGAGTTTCTTCCTTCCAGCGGGTTCGTGGTCTCTCTGGCCTCAGGAGTGAAGCTGCAGATCTTCGCAGTGAGTGTTCACAGCTCATTAAGGTGGCGTGGACCCAAAGAGTGAGCAGCAGCAAGATTTATTGCAAAGAGCGAAAGAACGAACCCTCCCCAGTGTGGAAGGGCACCCCAGCAGCTTGCCCCTGGCTGGCTGGGCAGCCTGCGTTTATTCCCTTATCTGGCCCCACCCACATCCTGCTGATTGGTCTGTTTTACAGAGAGCTGATTGGTCCGTTTTGACAGAGTGCTGATTGGCGTATTTACAATCCTTTAGCTAGACACAGAGCGCTAGATAGAAAAGTTCTCCAAGTCCACACTAGGTTGGCTGGATACAGAAGACTGATTGGTGTATTTACAAACCCTGAGCTAGATACAGAAGACTGATTGGTGTATTTACAAACCCTGAGCTAGATACAGAAGACTGATTGGTGTATTTACAAACCCTTGGCTAGATACAGAAGACTGATTGGTGTATTTACAAACCCTGAGCTAGATACAGAAGACTGATTGGTGTATTTACAAACCCTGAGCTAGATACAGAAGACTGATTGGTGTATTTACAAACCCTGAGCTAGATACAGAAGACTGATTGGTGTATTTACAAACCCTGAGCTAGATACAGAAGACTGATTGGTGTATTTACAAACCCTGAGCTAGATACAGAAGACTGATTGGTGTATTTACAAACCCTGAGCTAGATACAGAAGACTGATTGGTGTATTTACAAACCCTGAGCTAGATACAGAAGACTGATTGGTGTATTTACAAACCCTGAGCTAGATACAGAAGACTGATTGGTGTATTTACAAACCCTGAGCTAGATACAGAAGACTGATTGGTGTATTTACAAACCCTGAGCTAGATACAGAAGACTGATTGGTGTATTTACAAACCCTGAGCTAGATACAGAGTGCTGATCCGTGCAGTTTACAATCCTTTAGCTAGACACAGAGCGCTAGATAGAAAAGTTCTCCAAGTCCACACTAGGTTAGCCAGACACAGAGTGCTGATGGGTGTATTTACAATTCCTGAGCTAGACATAAAGATTCTTCAAGTCCCTACTAGACTCGGGAGCCCAGTTGGCTTCACCTAGTGGATCCAGCACCAGGGCCAGAGGCGGAGCTGCCCACCAGTCCCCCACGGTGCGCCCGCACTCCTCAGCCCTTGGGCCCTCGATGGGACCCGGCGCTGCGGGGCAGGCGGCGGAGCTCGCTGGGGAGGCTTGGGCCGCGCAGGAGCTCAGGGCGGGTGGGGAGGGGAGGCTCGGGCATGGCGGGCTGCAGATCCTGAGCCCCGCAGGGAGGCAGCTGAGGCCCGGGGAGAATATGAGCGCAGGAAGGCGGGCCAGCACTGCTGGGGGACCCAGCGCACCCTCTGCGGCTGCTGCCCCAATGCTAACCCCCTCACTGCCCGAGGCCGGGGGCGCCAGCCGCTCTGAGGGGCCCGCGGAGCCCACGCCCACCCGGAACTCGTGCTGGCCTGCGAGCACCGCACCGCCCCGGTGCCCGCCTGTGCCTCTCCCTCCACACCTCCCGGCAAGCAGAGGGAGCGGCTCCAGCCTGGGCCAGCCCAGAGAGGGGCTCCTCCAGCGCAGCGGCGGCTGAAGGGCTCCTCAACCGCAGCCAGAGTGAGCGGCTCCAGCCTGGGCCAGCCCAGAGAGGGGCTCCTCCAGCGCAGCGCGGGCTGAAGGGCTCCTCAACCGCAGCCAGAGTGAACGCGAGGCTCAGGAGGCGCCGAGAGTGCGGGCTGCTACCACGTTGTCACCTCTCACTAACACAGGAACAGAAAACCAAACTGCATGTTCTCACTCGTAAGTGGGTGTTGAGCAGTGAGAACACATGGACACAGGGAGAGGATCAACACACACTGGGGCCAGCTGAGGTGTGGGGGGCGAGGGGAAGGGGAGCATTAGGACAAATAGGCAATGCATGCAGGACTTAAAACCTAGATGACAGGTTGATAGGTGCAGCAAACCACCATGGCACATGTAAACCTACGTAACCAACCTACACATTCTACACTTGTATCCCAGAACTTAAAGTAAAATAAGATAAAAAGGAAGGACAAATTAAGATATTCTCAGATCCACAAAAGCTGAGAGAGTTCATTACCACCAAACATACCCTACAAGAAATGCTAAAGGGTACGGAAATGAAAGGACACTAGACAGTAACTTGGAGCCACATGGAAATACAAAGTTCTCTGGTAAAAGTAAATACATGGACAAATATAAAAACCAGGGTTATTGTAATTTTGGTCTGTAACTCCACTTTCTATTATTCCAACGGACTTAAAAGACAAATGCATAAAAGAATCGTAAGTGCATGTTAATGGACACACAACATACGAAGACATAATCTATGACAACAATAACAGTAGGGGATGGAGCTGTGAAAGCAGTTTTTGTATGACATTCATGTTAAATTGATATTAATTTAAAATCTATTGCTTTAAGAAACAATAGATTTAGGAAATTATGTGTAATGCTCAAGGTAACAACAAAAGAAATCTATAGACTATACACAAAAGTACACGAGGAGGGAATCAAAACATTTCATTACAGAAAAATCCACTTAGCACTAAGAAAGTAATGGACGATATGAAAAACAAAAAAGCTATAAGAAAAACAGAAAACAACTAACGATGACCAAAATAAATCCTTCCCTACCCATAATTATATTAAATATAAACAGATTAAACTCCCTAATCAAAAGTTGTAGGTTGGTAGAATGGAATAAAACATAAAAAAAGAATCCAACTATATTTTGTCTAAAAGAGACCAACTTTGGTTCTAAGGACACATACAGGTTGAAAGTGAAAGTATAGAAAATACTATTTGTAATATTCCATGCCAATAGTAATGAAAAGAGAGCAGTGGTGGCTATACTAATATTAGGCAAAATGGACATTAAGTTAAAAAACTATTATAAGGGACAAAAGAGAATATTATATATTGATAAAATGGTTAATATAAGAAGTTATAACAATTATAAACATATAGACCAAACATGAGAGCTCAAAAATATCTAAGGGTATATGGACACGATTGAAAGACAGAAAATTAGAGAGCTTTCCAATGACAGTAAGAGACTTCAATATCCTACTTTGAATAACAGATTCAAACTAGACAAAAAATCAAATAGAGGATTTGAACTACAGTATAGACCTATAGAACAATTATAACCTAACAGATACATACAGAACCCCATCACACAAAAATATATGTGCAGAAGACATTTTCCTCAAGTGCACATGGAGCATTCTCCAGGATAAACCATTTGGTAAGCCACAAAACAAGTCTTGATAAATAAAAAATACTGAAATAATACAAAGTTATCTTTCCAATCACAATGGAATGAAAGCAATACCAAAAGAAAAACTGGAAAATTTACAAATTTGTGAAAACTAAACAATACACTCTAAAACAACCAATGGCTCAAAAAAGAAATCACAAGGGTATTAGACAATATTTTGAGACAAATGAAAATGAAAACATACATACCAAAACTTATGAAATGCAGGAAAAGCCACGCTAAGAGGGAAATTTACAGCTAGAAATATTTATATTAAAAAGAAGAAAGATCTCAAATCAACAACCTAACTTCACACGTTAAAGAACTAGAAAAAGAACAAATTAAACTCAAAGCTAGCAGAAAAAAGGAAATAGTGAAAATTAGAATAGAGCTAAACTGAATGTAGAAAAACAAAAAAGAAAATCAACTAAACCAGCCGGGCGCAGTGGCTCACACCTGTAATCCCAGCACTTTGGGAGGCGGAGGCAGGCGAATCACCTGAGGTTGGGAGTTCAAGACCAGCCTGACCAACTTGGAGAAATTCCGTCTCTACTAAAAATACAAAATTAGCCAGGGTGGTGGAGCATGCCTGTAATCCCAGCTACTCGGGAAGCTGAGGCAGGAGAATTGCTTGAACTCGGGAGGCAGAGATTGCGGTGAGCTGAAATTGTGCCACTGCACTCCAGCCTAGGCAACAACAGTGAAACTCTGTCTCAAAAAAAAAAAAAAAAAAAAAAAAGAATATCAACCAAACCAAGACCTGTTTTTAGAAAAGATTTTAGAAAGTCAAACCTTTAGCTAGACTGACTAAACACAAGATTCAAATTACTGAAATCAGAAATTCATGTGGGGATATGACACCAATTTTACAGAAATAAAAGACAGTACCATGAACAATCTCATGTCAACCAGTTTTATATCTAAATGAAATGAACAAATTCCTAGAAACACACAGCCTATCAAGACTGAATCATGGCTGGGAGCAGTGGCTCATGCCTGTAATCCCTGCACTTTGGGAGGCCAAGGCGGATGGATCACGAGGTCAAAGAGATCAAGACCATCCTGGCTTACATGGTGAAAACCCATCTCTACTAAAAATACAAACATTAGCTGGGCGTGGTGGTGGGTGCCTGTAGTCCCAGCTACTCGGGAGGCTGAGGCAGGAGAATCACTTGAACCCGGGAGGTGGAGGCTGCAGTGAGCCGAGATCATGCCACTGCCCTCCAGTCTGGGCGACAGAGCCAGACTCCATCTCAAAAAAAAAAAAAAAAAAAAAAAAAAAGACTGAATCATGAAGAAACAGAACACCTCAATAGACCTTAACTAGTAAAGCGACTGAATCAGTAATCAAAGCCTCCCATGAAAGAAAAAACAAGGACAAGGTGTCCCCACTGGTGACTTCTTCCAAACACTTAAGAAGGATTAACATAATTCTTCTCAAACTATTCTGAAAAACTAAAGAGGAAGGAACATTTTCTAACTTATTCTATGAGACCAGCATTACCCTGATACCAAAGCTAGACCAGGACATTATAAGAAAACTTCAAGTCAATATTCCTTATTAATATTAATACAAAAATCCCCAACTAAATCCTAGCAAACCAAACTCAGCAGCATATTAAAAGGATTATACAACATGATCAAGGAAAATTTATTCTTGGAATGCAAGGAGTTCAACATGTGAAAATCAACGTAATATATCACATTAACAGAATGAAGAACAAACACCATGTGATCATCTCAATTGATGCAGAAAATCATTTGACAAAATTCAACACCATTCATGATTTTTAAAAAAACATTCAATAAACTAGGACTAAAAGAAAATTACCTCAACATTATGAAGGCCATGAATGAAAAATTCACAACTAACACCATACTCAAAAGAGAAAGACTAAAAACATTTTCTCTGAGATAAGGAATAAGACAACAAAGTCCACTTTTGTCATATCTGTTCAACACAGTACATGTCCTAGCCAGAGCAATCAGGCAAGAAAAAGAAATAAAAGACATCCAAATTAGAAAGAACAAAGTAAAGTTATCTCTGTTCACAGATGACATGATCTTCTATGTAGAAAACCCTAAAGATTCCCTTTTTTTAAAAAGGTTTTAGACCTAAGGAACATAAAACATAAACAAGGCTGCCACAAACAAAATCAACATGCAAATATCAGTTGCATTATTATATACTAACAATGAAAAATCCTAAAAGGAAATTTTAAAATAATTCCTTTTGTAACAGTGTCAGAAATAATAAAATATTTAGGAATAAACCTAACCAAGGAAGGAAAAGACTTGGGCACTAAAAACTACAAGTGTTGTTGAAAGAATTAAGGACACCAACGAATGGAAAGACATTCCATGTTTACGGATTGGAAAATAATATTTTTAAGATATCAGTACTGCCTGAAGTGATCAACAGATTCAATGTAATTCCTATCAAAATTCCAACAATATTTTTTGCAAAATAGAAAAATCCATTCTAAAATTCGTATGAAATATCAAAGGACCCTGAACAGCCAAAACAATTTTAGGGGAAAAAAAAAAACAAAGTTGGAGGACTCACAATTCCTGATTTCAAAACTTGCTAGAACAAGGCTGCAATAATCAAAACAGTGTGATACTGGCATAAAGATAGACATATATACCAATAGAATAGAATAGACAGCCCAGAAAATAAAACTTCACAGATATGATCCAACAATTTTTGACAAGGGTGTCAGGGCCATTCAATGGGAAAGAATAGTATTCAACAAACGGGCTGGGAAAACTGAGTATCTAAACGCACAAGAATGAAGTTGGACTCTTATCCTACACCATGTATAAAAATTAACTCAAAATGGATGAAAAACCTAGACACGAAAGCTAAAATTATAAAACCCTTAGGAGAAAAAAAAGGCGGAAAGCTTTATGACCCTGGATATGGAAATAATTTCTTTGATATGACACTGAAAGCACAGGCAAAAAAAGAAAAAATAGAGAAATTGAGCTTCATCAAAATTAAGAAATTTTGAGCATCCAAAGACATATGAAGAAAGTGAAAAGACACCCTGTAGAATGGGAGAAAATATCTTCAAATCTATATCTGATTATGGTTTAATATTCAGAATTGATAAAGAACTACTAAAGCTCAACAGCAGCGAGACCCAAACAAAATATGAGCAAAGGACTTGAATAGGCATTTCTCCAAAGAAGATACACAAACGACCAATAAGCACATGAAAAGGTGCTCAACATCACAAATCACTAGGGAAAGGCACATCAAAAACACATTAAGGTGGCTACTTAAAGAAAACAGAAAGTTAGCAAGCATGTGGAAAAATCGAAACCCCATGAATTGCTGGTAGGAATGTAAAATGGCGCAGGCCCTGTGGAAGACAGTGTGGAAATTCTGTCTTCTGTGTTAAACACAGAATTACGATATATGCCAGCAAGTCCACTTCTGGAGCTATACTCAAAAGAACTGAAAGCAGGGACTCGAACCGACATGGGTACATCGATGTTCATAACAGCATGATTCACAGTAGCCCAAAGGCAGAAACATCCCAAGTGTTCACCAGTGGATGAAGGGATAAAAACAAAATGTGGCATCTACATACAGTCAGTTTTCATTCAGCCTTAAAAAGGAAGGAAATTCTGATGCGTGCTACATCATAAATGAACATTATGCTCAGTGAAATAAGCCAGTCACAAAAGGACAAATAATTTCATGTACAAGGTTCCTAATCAAATTCATAGAAAGTAGAATGGCAGTTGCCAGGGCTGGTAAGGGGGCAAAACCAGGGTTTAGTGTTTAATGGATATGAAATTTCAGTTTAAAAAGAAGAAGAAGTTCTGAAGATAGATAGTGATAATGGTTGCACAATAATGTTAGTGTACGTAAAGTCACGACACTGTATACTTAAAAATTACTAAAACTGTAAATTTTAATGTTATATATATTTAACTACAATAAGAAGAAACCATTAACAATGGTACCTCTAGGTTGATCTAGACTGATCAATTCTTATCTCCTTTTAAAAATTATTCTCTCTTTTCAAACTGTTCTCCATAGTATTTTACTACCATCTCTATAATTTAAAAAAAAGTTTTATTTTATTACTTAAAGCAAAACCATCAGCATTACACTGTACCTTTTCTGGCTATATAAAGTTCTTGTTTATGTTTTTATGTTAACTTTTTGTCTTTACATATCAAAAGGACATAAAGCTTAAGTAGTGATATGGCCGGGTGCAGTGGCTCACGCTTGTAATGCCAGCACTTCGGGAGGCCAAGGTGGGCAGATCACAAGGTCAAGAGATCGAGACCATCCTGGCCAACATGGTGAAACCCCGTCTCTACTAAAAATACAAAAAATAGCAGGACGTGGTGGCGGCGCCTGTGGTCCCAGCTACTCAAGAGGCTGAGGCAGGAGAATCGCTTGAACCCAGGAGGCAGAGGTTGCAGTGAGCAGAGATCCCATCACTTCACTTCAGCCTAGCAACAGAGCAAGATTCCATCTCAAAAAAAAAAAAAAAAAGGAGTGATACTACAGAAGGATAACACCATTTCAAAAAAAAATGTAGTGATAGTACAGAAGGATAACAGATTTTAAAAGATCATGTGCTCACTATATAACACATTAATTTTTGAAAAGCCATTATTTTAATCAGTGAAAACCATTCTCAAGCTGCAATGGAAAGTAGTCCCTAAAATGTGGAAAATAAAACTATCAGATACCTCCTTTTTCCCTACCAAAATACGTGGCCACTTTGCTCAAATTCCATGTCACAGATATAAATTAAGCATTAAAAAAGTGCAAAACATTTTATAAATTTTTTTAAAGAAATTGTCTTTTCCCTCCTTCCATCCCTAAGCAGGAAAATAAATAAAAGCTCCCCGGGACTCACCGTTGTCTTCTTTAGAGGAAACGACCAGTGGAAAGCATCATTTTAAAACAGCGTCATCTTCTCCCTCCCTTCTGCACCCTGAGTCTCCCACAAATCTACCCAGCTAAACACAAACAAAAAAACACACGAGCCAGAATTTGTAAACGGGACTCACATGTTCAAACAATTAAGTATGATCCTCCAATGACCTTAAGTGTCAAGAAGTAAGCCTTATTTTTTCACACAGAGGGCCACCACCAGTGATTTTTAGAAACTAAACTGTGTTCTTCACAGAAATGCAAAGACAGAGGACGGGGCACAGTTCGATTCTATTTTCACCAGAACCTTATCTTTACCGAGTAAACATATGTGTGATAGTAACCTTTACACTCTCAGACACATTCACAAACAAATCCACCAACGCTCCCCTGAAGAAGGGCACAGCAGTGGTCAGAGCTGAGGATCCTCTGTCAGAGTCAACAACAACAGGAACTGTTTCCAGATCTCTGTTTCAGGAAGCTCAGACACTAGCAACTTGGGAACCTGGACAGAAAAGATACCTGATTTTACCCACTCATCCCTGACCTCCAGAGAACAGTGTTACTGGAGGACCCCTTAAACAAAACAGGGGAGAACATATAGCAGTGGGTGCCATTCTGAAAAAAGAAAAATCGAGAGAGAATAGAAGGGAAACATGGTGGATGATATGAAGCACGAGTTGCATTCAGAGAAGTTGTGAGGTAGGCAGCAGATGAGAATAGAGAGCGTGTTGACCTATATACAGTCTCCTTTCGAGGTCACAGGAGGAAGGAGAAGGGAAAGAGAAGGGAAAAGGGGTACCTGAAGCTGTAGGGGATCATAAAGTTCGTAACTGAAGGCACAACAATTTTCTATAACCATAACTTGCTACTCAAATACATCTCCCTCTATAACAAATACCCAGTAAGACTGAAGTTGCTTTGACTCCATAACTGCCTTCCACTGTGACTGTATCTCCAGCACTGAAGAAACACCATAGGACAGTGAGAGAGCATGAGCTTTTCTTTTTTTTAGAGATGGCCTCGTGCTGCCACCCAGACTGGAGAGCAGTGGCACAATCATAGCTCACTGCAGCCTCAGGTCCCAAGTAGCTGGGACCACAGGTGCATGCCACCACACTTGGCTAACTTTTTTTTTTTTTTCACTTTTTGTAAAAACAAGGTTTTGCTATATTGACCAGGCTAGTCCTGAACTCCTTGGCTTCAAGCGATCCTACCACCTTGGCCTCCCAAGTTGCTGATATTACAGGTGTGAGCCACTGCCCCTGGCCAACTTTTAAACTCAGTGTTGAAAATCATTCTGCCCTTTGCTGGGTGACACTGATCAAGTTGCTTAACATTTGTGAATCCACTTTCCTTATCTGTAACGAAATGGACAAACAGAACTTTTTCCTTTCCTCTCGACATCAAACAAAAGCAAAAAGACAATGAAAAAAGTTTCATGGAATTTTTGAACTCCATTTTCCATGGAACTAGGAGACAGGTATAATCTCCAGAATTCCAAGTATCTGTAAGGTCTGCCAGAGGCAGCTGAGATTGTGCAGAAACGGCAAAGAGCACAGAGAAATGGAAGATCCCAAGCAGCACCAGCAAAAGCACGCATGAAAGTGAAGAACACAGCCTGAAGGACGCGGCTCTGGTCCATGACTGCAAGTATGAGTGCGCAAACAGGACCGAAGCCCTCCAGGACTTATGTCATCTCAAAGATTCAGAGGCAAGACCATGTAAAAAACTCAGAGATGGATTACATTTGTAGGAGCATCCCTCTCTCCAGTGCAACAGAGATGGAGAGAGGCTCTGGGTTGTAAAGCCTGGAAAGCCATCCTGGAAGCTGCTCCATATCACAGTATCTCCTCAAGAAAGCTGGTCTTGGAAAACCCAGCTCACTCAATGATGAGTAATACAAAGGGAACTGGAAAAGCAATAAAAAGTTATTCTATTAAAAAAGCGAAAGAGAGCCATAAAACTTACCAATAGACCAATACTCCCTAGAATGTTGCTAGTGAGCAGACGAAAGCTGTGACCAAAATTTTGTCATTTTTTAAAACTTAATGAGGCAATCACCTCGAAAGAGAGAGAGGGAGGCAGGAGAATGGAAGGGAGGGAGGGATGCACCACAGAGCACAAACATGAGAACTCAAGGAAAAAATAGAAAAAAAGAAAAGGCAGAATATGAGCTAGAAGAGATCAGAAAAGAAATACTTAGGGGAAAAAAGTCACAGAAATGAAGATGAAGTTTAAATGAGCATAAGACAGAATAGGTATTGCAGAATCCACAGAAAGGGGTAGAGAAATGGATTAGAAAAGCCTAGAAATTGAAACTTAGGTATAAGAAAACGAAAAAGAGGATGGGGAGGAAACGATAGGTTTGGATGGATGACAAATGAGAGTCAACAGATGCATAAAAGGAATTCCTACAAAATAAAAACAAGCAATAGAATGAAACAAATATTTAAAGGTATTATTCAAGAAAAATGTCCTAAATACAAAGAGATTTAAATCTACATCCTGAAGAGGCACCCAGGCCATTCCAAAATGGACCCAGAACAGTCCACAACCAGGCATGTGCTAGTAAAACTGGACTTAATAAATCTGACTTTAAAGATAAAGAACAACCCCTGGGCTAGGGTTATGGTTTGTATATTCAACCCCTCCAAGCCTCCTGCTGACATTCGATTCAGGTTGGAATCTCATGAATAGCTTAATGCCCTCCCTAGGGAGTGGTTCTCACCCTGTTAGCTGCCCAGGAGCTGGTTGTTAAAAGACTCAGGCACCTCCCTGCAACTCTCTTGCTTGCTCTCTCACCCTGTGACCTCCGCACATGCCAGCTCCACTACGCTTTCTGCCATGAGTGGAAGCTTCCTGGGGCCCTCACCAGAAGCAGATGCTGACACCATGCTTCTTGTACAGCCTGTAGAACTGTGAGCCAAATACCTCTTTGTAAATTACCCAGCCTCAGGTAGTACTTTACAGTAACACTACACAGACTAAGTAATTAGGCAAAAAGAAAAAGAAGTCATCTGTAAGAAGGAAATGCATTACACTAGCCATGTATTTCTTCGCAGTAATACTCTATGCCACAAATCCATATGTTACTGCTTTGACATACTTAAAATACTTAAGGAAATAAAGTATAAGCCAAAAATGTATACCCAGCCAGGCATTCCTTCAAGCAATAAGACCACTGAATAACAGTTTTGAAAGCACAGGCATTCCGAATTCTTGACCCCATGAATCCAAGACACAGCCAGGAAAATAAAAGCAAAAGAACTGGCAATTGAATTCATTTAACGATAGAACTAAGATTAAAAAAAAAGTGATGATTAAAGTGGTCAACCAAATCTAAATGTAGTAACTAGTGACAATGTAAAAATCATACGACCAGCAAAAATTGTAGTGTTGGGGGAGAGCAGTAAAAGACAGTGGGAGACAGGGTAATGTCACTGACTGCCTTATCCCTAGTGGCTGAGAATCAACAGGTATCATTCAAATGTCATGAAAAAAGTAATACACATATAAGCATATCTAACGGTATGACAGTAAACACTAATAAACTGACTAATAACAAGTAAGGGAGTGTAGTGAGGGGATACGAAGGAAGAGAACATGTCCTCAACACCAGTGCTCATGGTAGAAGCTTCCCTCTAATGAACCAGAGGAGTGAAGGCAGTCCCTAAAGTTATCATCAAAAAGGTTACTATTAGGAAAAATACAAACGTTCACAAATATTGAAAACATCAACTTAAAATAGGCCCCATAAGAGACCACTTTTAAAACTATAAAAACAGAAAACATAAAATGACAGAACTCAGACAAAATATGAAAGCATAAGTCACATAATGAAAAAGACTTGAAAATTATAAAACAGAAAACATAAAATGTAACATAACTTAGACAAAACATAATTGTCATATCAATAATATAAATGAGCTAAATTTATCAATTACAAACTTTTCAGATAAAGCTATCATGTAAAATTCAACCCATTCTCAGAAAGGAAAGAGTTGAGGGGAACTTCCTCAACTTGATAAAGAACATCTACAAAAAACCAGCTACTATCATACTTAATGATGAGAAACTAGAAACTTTCCTGCTAAGATGAGAAACAAGGCAAGGACATCCTTCTCACCACTACTTTTCAACATTGTACTGTAAGCCCTAGCTAGTGCAATAAGTCAAGAAAAGGAACGGAAACAGAAGGCACACTGATTGGGAAGGAAGAAATAAAACTGTCTTTGTGTACAGATACCAACAAAATCCAGAAGAATCAATAAAATTCTGAAACTAATAAGCAACTATAGCAAGATTCTAGGACACAAAGTTAACATATAAAAGTTAATTGAGGCCAGGTGCGGTAGCTCATGCCTGTAATCCTAGAACTTTGGGAGGCCGAGGCAGGCAGATCACAAGGTCAGATCAAGCCCATCCTGGCTAACATGGTGAAACCCCGTCTCTACTAAAAATACAAAAAATTAGCCAGGCAGGGTGGCACGTGCCTGTAGTCCCAGCTACTCGGGAGGCTGAGGCGGGAGAATCTCTTGAACTCAGGAGGCGGAGGTTGTGGTGAGCCGAGATTGCACCACTGCACTCCAGCCCGGGCAACAAGTGTGAAATTTCGTCTCAAAAAAAAAAAAAAAAAAAAAAGAAGTTAATTGCTCTCCTATATACCAGCAAAGAACAAATGAAATATGAAATTTAAAATATAATACCATTTAAATTATCACTTCCAAAACAAAACACTTAAATACAAATCTAACAAAATACATACAACATCTATATAAAGAAAACTATAAAACTGATGAAAGAAATAAAAGAGGAACGACATAAATGGAAATATGGTCCATGTTCATGGATAGGAATACTCAATATGGTCAAGAGTCAGTTCTTCCCAGCTTCATCAATAGATTCAACACAATTCCAATCAAAATCCCAGCAAATTATTTTGTCGTAATCAACAAACTGATTCTAAAATTTACAAGGAGGGGCGAAACACTCAGAGTAGCCAACACAATGTTGAAGAAGAACAAATTCAGTGTGCTCGCACTACCTGACTTTAAGACTCATTATAAATCTACAGTAATCAAGACAGTGTGGTATTGGTGAAAAATAGACAAACAGAACAAGAGAACATGACAGAAATTCCAGAAAGAGACTGACATAAACATAGTCAATTGATCTTTGACAAAGGAGCAAAGGCAATAAAATGGAGCAGACAGTATTTTCAACAAATCGTGCTGGAACTACTAGGTAGGCTCATGCAAAAATAAATAAACCTAGACACTTATCTTACACCCTTCACAAAAATTAACTCCAAACAGATCATAGAACTCAATGTAAAACTCAAACTATAAAACTCCCAGAAAATAACACAGGAGATGATCTTGGGAATGGCAACAATTTCTTAGATTCAACACTAAAGGCATGATCCATAAAAGAAATAATTGATAAGCTAGACTTCATTAAAATTAAAGACTTCTGCTGTGTGAAAGACAATGCCAAGAGAATGAGAACACAAGCCACACACTGGGAAAAAATATTTTCAAAAGACACATCTGATAAAAGACTGTTATCCAAAACATACAAAGAATTCTTAAAACTCAAAAACAAGAAAACAAACAACCCGATTTGAAAATAGGACAAAGACTTTAACAGACAGTTTCTCAAAGATATAGAGATAGCCAATAAGCATATGAAAAGATGCTTCCCATTACAGGTCATCGGGAAAATGAAAATTAAGAAAACTATGAGATACCACGGCACACCTATTAGAATGCTGAAATCCACAACACTGACAATAGCAAATGCTGGCAAGGATGTAGGGCAACAGAACCCTCATTTACTGATGATGGGAATGCAACATGGTACAGTCACTTCAGAAGACAGTTTGACAGATTCTTAAAAAAACTAAACATACTCGTAGCATATGATCCCCCAATTGTGCTCGTTGGTATTTACTTAAAAAAAGTTAAAAACTTATAACCATGCAAAAACCTACTTATGGACATTTATAGCAGCTTTTTTCGTATTTGCCAAAACTTGGAAGTAACTACCATGTCTTTCGGTAGAAGAGTGGATAAATAAACTGCGGCACATCCAGATAATGAAATGTTATTCAGCACCAAAAAAAAAAAAAAAAAAAAAAGCTACCAAGCCACAAAAGGCATGGGAGAACATTAAACGCATATTACTAAATGAAAGAAGCCACTCTGAAAGGCTACGTACTCTACAATTCAAACACATGACATTCTGGAAAAGGCAGAACTATGGAGACAGTGAGAATCAGTGGTTGCCACAGGTTGAGGGGAGGGGGAGATGAACAGGTGAGACACAGAGGACTTTTAGGGCAGTGAAGCTACTGTGTATGATACTCTAATGGTGAACACATCATTAAACATTTGTCCAAACCCATAGAATGTACAACACCAAGAGTGAACTCTACCATAAACTGCGAACTTTCAGTGATGAAGTTTCAGTGTGGGCTCGTTAACTGTAACAAACGTACCACTGTGATGTGGGATGTTGATAGTGGAGGAGGCTTGTTATGAGAAGGCGAGAGGTATTTGAGAAAATTTTTGTCGTGTCTGCTCAATTTGGCTGTGAACTTAAAACTGCTCTAAAAAATACTGTTAAAAAATTCAACCCAAAAAAGAATGTTTTGCTCACCTTGCTACAAATAAATTTTAAATTCTGAATAAAATGAAGTGTCTAAGAAAGTATAATTTACCAAAACTTGTTGTACCAAGCTATTTGAACTGACTTCCACATGAAGAAAGAGAGATTATCAAAGGCTACACACCCACCGCCAAGAGCGCTAAGTCAGTTTCTCTGGAGTAGTCAACTACTACTCACAATTCTAAAGCCATCTGCCAGGGGCCACGGCACACATCTGGAGTCCCAGCTACTTGGGAGGCTGAGGCAGGAAGATCACTTGAGCCCAGGAGTTCAAGACCAGCCTGGGCAAGACAGCAAGATCTTGTCTCTCAATAAAAATTATTTTAATAAAAGAAAATTATAAAGCTGCTTATACTTATCCAGAAAAGAGAAACAGAGACACCTCCAAGTTGTTACAAGAAGTAAAAATAACACTGATGTTAAAGCCTAACAAAGAGCAAACAAAAAGTGTACACTGTTCACTGATTATATTCAGTGGAAAAATCATAAAGCATTGCGAGAATAATCCAACGTTAACTAAGAGCAAAACATAATCAAGTGCAGTTTATTTAGGAAATGAAAACATCGTTCAACATTAGAAATTTATTATCAAAATTAGTTACACTGATCATGTTTAATAAACACCAGATGCAAGACTCGGAAGAAGACATGAATAATACCATCACCACCGTATGTTAACGCTGTACTGAGGTACCAATTAATGTGGTCAGATCACTGTTCCAGAAAGAAACCGGAGGGCTCTTTTTTTTTTTTGTAAAAGAGAAGATAACATCATGGTGTGGAAAAATACTCAAACTTTTCCTCTACTCTCACAACACAACAATCAACACAGACGTCTTCTGAGAGCAAATGTGGGGAGGGGGCCTGGGTGAGCTGTCCTCCAGTTCAACTCGGTTCTGCCACTCCCTACCTGGAGACAGCGCCAGACCCCACAGGTTGTTGGTTTGGTCCCCAAGACTGCCCCCAACTGTGACCCGTCCTTCCGGCTGACCAGCTATCAATCGGGACTCCCACATCCCCTTTCTTGGGTTTGCTTAACTAGCTAGAGCAGCTTACAGAACGCAAGGAACCACTTATCTACCTTTACTGCTTTATTACATAGCATTTATTAGGAAGGACACCGATGAAGAGACGCACAGGTATGGGGGAAGAAACGTGGAGCTTCCATGCCCTACCCAGGGGTGCAGCCCTTCAGCAGCCTCCATGCGTTTAGCTATCCAGAAACGCTTGGGCCCCAGGCCTTTGGGTTTTTATGGAAACTTCGTTATATGGGCATAATTGATTACATCACTGGCCACAGGTGATCAGCTTAACCTTCATCTGCTCTCCCCTCCCTGGAGGGTGGGGGTGGGGCTGAAGGTCCCCATCCTCTGGTAACGCCTTGGTCTTTCTGGTGGCCAGCCCCATCGTGGAGCTATCTAGGGGCTGCCACCCACCAGTCAGTCACTAAAATACAAAAGCCATCACTGTGGAGATTCTAAGGATTTTCAGAGCTGTATGTCAGGAAAAGGGGTCGGAGACCAAACGCCTATTTTATAATATCACAGATGGCTATTTGCAAATAATCGCTGTAGGCTACAAATAATCAGATCCTATTTATGGTAGCAATAAAAAAGATCAGGTTTTCAGGAATAACCACCAATAAGATTAATAAAGTTTTCTGAAGAAAACTACAGAAACAACAGACACAAAAGAAGACTTGAAGAAATGGAAGATACACCAGGATTAGGACAGGAAGACTTAACAACCTGAAGATGCCAACTCTCTGAAATGTATAATGTATTAGGATCAAAATAAGAAATACCATAGTTTTGAAAACTAGACAAGCTTGATTATAAAGCTAAAGTGGGAAAAATTAACAAAATAGTAGTACCAAAAAAATTGGAGGGCAGGCCAGGAGCAGTGGCTCACACCTGTAATCCCAGCACTTTGGGAGGCTGAAGCAGGCGTATCATGAGGTCAGGAGATGGAGACCATCCTGGCTAACATGGTGAAACCCTGTCTCTACTAAAAAAATTTTTAAAAATTAGCTGAGCATGGTAGTAGGCGTCTGTAGTCCCAGCTACTCGGGAGGCTGAGGTAGGAGAACAGCGTGAACCCGGGAGGCAGAGCTTGCAGTGAGCGGAGATCGTGCCACTGCACTCCAGCCTGGGCAACAGAGTGAGACTCTGTTTCCAAAAAAACAAATAAATTGGAGGGGAGTGGGAAGTTACCTCAGACAAGGATACATGTAGAAAGCCTCAAAAATTAATAGATTAATTAAGAAGAATAATGGTTAAAAGAACAGGAAGTCAGGCCAATGAATCAGAATAATGAATCCAAAAACTAGACCCAAATGCAAACAGAAATTCAGTATATGGTAAAGGCAGCATTTCAAATCAGTGAGTAAAAGATAGATTATGTAATAAATGATATTGGAATTGGTAACTCTTTAGGGGAGACATTGGATTCGTAACTCAGGAATCCAGGATACATTTCAAAGATAAACGATTGGGGTATTTTGTCTTGTTTGAAAAAAAAAGACTTTCTAAAAGTAACAGAACACCTGGAAGAATTCCTTTATGATTTTGAAAAATGCTCCCTAACTGTAACTGTAAAAGCAGAAGTCACAACAGGAAGGACGGATAGATCTGACCACGTCATCTACAAGATGACCCGTGATCTGGCCAGGAAAGAGGAAAGGAGTAAGAACAGACAGTCAAAGAAAATGA
The DNA here is from genome assembly GCF_003255815.1 of Theropithecus gelada. Classification (NCBI taxonomy): domain Eukaryota; kingdom Metazoa; phylum Chordata; class Mammalia; order Primates; family Cercopithecidae; genus Theropithecus; species Theropithecus gelada. Next base: position 521,579 of record NC_037686.1, read on the forward strand.
AATACAAACAGCTCATAAACCTGTGGAAAGACAACCTCACTCGTAATAAAAAATAAATGCAAAGTAAAATAACTCTATTCCTGTTTTTCCTAGTAGGCCGACAGAAACCTTTAAAAAACTGATAACATGCTCTGTTGGCAAAGATGCAGAGAAACAGGCCTCGAGTGTATTGCTGATGATTGTGTGAACTGGTGCAAGCCTAAGGATGGGCCTCGGTAATAATCACTCAAAACTGCAAATAAATATACCCATAACCCAGCAACTTCACTCCTGGGAATGTATCCTACAAATGCATTTTCACATGTGGGAAAATATGTGTACATAATATACAATGACTGCAAACTACTCAAACATCTATTTATACAACACAGGGTTAAAAAATCTGGTGTATCCACTCAATTCAGTCAAAACTATGCAACTGTAAAATAGAATGAGGCTGCTGTCTGTGAACCAATACGTGAGGATTTCCAAGGTAAACTTTAAGTGAAACAAAGCAAAGTGTAAAACAGTGTATACAGAATCCATAATTTATACATAAAAGATAAATAATCTTTTTATGTTTATATGCTTAAAATTTTGGAAAGTATACACGAGAAAATAATAAAAACGACTAAATATTGGGAAGTGGGAGAACGGGATGGATGGAGAATAGACATAGGAGGGAGACTTCTCAATAAACATCTTTTGATATGTTTTTGAGCTGCTTGACTAAAAAGGCCTATTTTAAAAATGAAAGGTATAAATGAGCACATGAATATATTCTACAATTGTTGTGAAGATCATATAAGATAACGCAGAGCCTTATACAAAGCTGACGCTCAATAAATGCTAAGATCCGTCCTTCTACAGGGGTAAGGACGTATCGGCTGAAGAATGATGAGGTTCGTGCATTTGGAAAGGAGGGCATGACTTCTCAGACAGGGCTGCAGCCTGCAGGTGGCTCTTCTGACAGGCTGGGAAGTGCAGCCTCCAGCCAGAAGCCAGAAACAGGCACTGCAAGGGTGGGAAGAAGAAGACAGGGATTTAGCTGAATGGGGCTGCCAAATATGCATATTCAATGAGCTCTAGGAAGAGTCATGAATATTGATGAACGGAGACACAGGCACACGCACACTGAGCTCCACGCCTCTCTGTGGGATCCACGTGTGAAACACGGTGGCATGAGCAAGACCCAAGGGTGGAGTTTTCAGCCACATGATGTCAAAAGGTGAAGCGGAGGACACAGGAGCCCTCACTGTGCACCAGTGGTTCACTCACAGAACCACTCCAAGCTCGGTGGCTTCGGATCAGGAAGACAATGCTGGTGAGTTGTTTGGTCAAAACCACAAAAGGGAGGGACAGCATCAGGCCGCTGCTGAAATGAGTATGGAGCTTCCAGCCCGCAGGGAGGACAGCCGGATGGTGGTCAGTGAGGTGGGGGTCTCACGAGGCATGTTTCCCTCCTGTCACGGCCAGGACTCAGTTCTAAGGTTTCTCTGGGTGCCCCTTGGCCAAGAGGGGGTCCATTCATTTGGCTGGGAGCTTAGGATTTCATTTCATTTCTCAGACACCACCACAAAACAGAGTGATGAGAGCCCAGAAGCAAAGCAGGAGGCCGGGGTATACGGCTCGTGACACCCTCGTGACAGCACCAGTGAGGCCCCGAGCAGGAAGACCTGCTGCTCTCAAAGCGCCTGCTCTGTGGGTCTCTGTGCCCATCATCTCCAGCTTCTCAACCTCTCGTAACTCAATGACCATCTACTTTCTTTCTCTTTAAAAGTGAGCCCATGTCCCCCTATCTTTAGAAACAAACTTTGTTTCATCCTGCTAGGCCATCAAGTACCACTTCCATTTAACACCAAAATCCTTAATTAAAAAAAAAAGTACATGCACCATATGGAAACCTCTCCACTTCCTCTCCATCTGCTCCTTCCGACTTCCTTGAAATCTGGCTTTGATTTCAAAGACTTGCCTGAAGCTGTGCTCTTCAACAATGACCCCCTCTTGCTATTCCGATGGCATTTTCTCAGTCCTCATCCAACTTGTCACCTTTCCGCGTGGTGGTCCTGCTGCTCGTCCACTATTCGCAGCTCCTTAACTTCAGCGGCCCCGTGTCCCTTGGGCCACAAACACTCATCATCGATTAAGGTCCAGATGCTGCGCCCGGGAGATAATAACATCGCGCCGCTTAACAAAACGCTAACCAAAGTGGTCCGTCACTGACATCATCATTTCTTCAGAAGACAGGGGATAGAAACCCAGGGGACAGGACTCTGCCGCGGAGTCCACGGCCCACAGACGAGTCAAACAGAAAAGCAACAGCCCAGAACAAGACCCTGACTTCTGAGAATAAGCACATGAGGAAGGTTCCCAAAGCAGAGGGAGCACCAGATGCCAAGGAAGTAGCTTACTGATGACGGTAACAGTGATAACGAGAAGAAAAAAATGTCTGCCTTCCCCATCAACACCTGCTGTGTTACACTTCAGTCAGCACTTGGTCTCGTTTAACCACATAAAGGAAACTACAGGGGAGGCTGAGGCAGGAGAATGGCGTGAACCCGGGAGGCGGGGCATGCAGTGAGCCGACATCTGGCCGCTGCACTCCAGCCTGGGCGACAGAGCAAGACTCCATCTCAAAAAAAAAAGCTCAGGACCCCCAAACTCCTAATGCAAAAGGAAAAGTTAAGCCAAGAGGGTGCGCCAGGCAGCGCCCTCTTCCCCAGGAACGGCTGTTGGGAGCGTTGGGCATCAGACCCCGCAGAAAGACAAAAGCCTCAGGGCTTTGGAAGGGCTGCCCCACAGATCGTTCCTGAGTCCATTCTTTGCTGGCATCCCATACAAACAAGAACATCTCATCGTAACTTCAGGTCTACAATCTGATTCTAGCTTAAAACTGGAGTCTGTTCCATTCCACGCTGCTCATGTCTATCACAAGCTTCGCTTCCCAGGTGCAGGACAAAGACGAGATGAGATCGGTCATTCCTCCACCTGCCCAGAGACATCTGCATAAATGATTCTTCCTTTACGCCCTTTTTTTCTCTTCAAACATTCACCTTAACTTATGTAAAATGCAGGTTTACTGGCACTAACTAAAGTCTCACAAGAATGGCATCATTCGCCTTAGAGCCCACCTTCCCCTCTTCCGCGCCTTCCCCCCTTTAAGGAAACCTATGAATACTGAGCCTCCTAAAAACCTCTTTAGAAAAACAGATACAGATGTGTCTGTGGCCGGTATTTTTCCAGATGAGCCCTAAAGCTGGCTTAATAAACGTCAATGATTGAGACCTTTGCCTCAGTCACTCATCTCAGCTATCAGCCACGTGTAACCATATAAAAGTTATACTGCCATCCCCATGTTACAGATGAGGAAACCAGCGTTGGCTCCAGAGTACTCGGCAGTTCCAAGACGGGCAGGTGCGCGGCGGAGCTGAGTGTGGGGACCGGCCTGGAAAGGGCCCTCAGCGTTGCCCACGCGGAAAGGGAGAGTGGAGGAGACACGGAGCAGCTGAGGAGTCCACAGGAAGCAAGGAAAGGGCGTGGCCCCAAAACCCCCCTTAAAGGGGTGGGTGGACTACAAGCCGCGGAGTCAGGCCGGGCAGCCAGCGGAGGTGCGTGTGGTGCCAGGTGGGCCTGGAAGCTGGTTTTCCACCAAGGGAGCGGACTGGGCAGAGCTCTGGCTGGAGGCATCTCAAAGGCTCAGTGCACTCTGCGTCTCCACCTCGTGAAATCTTCCTCTGGATCTTCCCTGCAGGATGAAAGCTCTGCTGTCGGCCTCCCCGAGAAGCCCACACCCACGACTGCAAGTGTCACTTCAAAATATGAAAGGAAAATAAAATCCTGGGACCCCAAACTCACTACGCCAAAGGGAAAAGTTAAGCTGGGAAACAGTCATGCAAAAAGCTGACTTTCCTTTTATTCCCATACAGATTGCTGCAGAGAGGCGGCCACGTGTCTCCCCAGGAGGCCTCCTTCACCCTCACAGTGTAAGTTAACAGCTCATCTTGGCAGGCACGGCACGAAGACAAGACAGAAATCATCCCTCTGCTGCCCTGAGACAAACACATAACGTGACTTTGTCCTCTGCTCTGTGTTGACTTGATCCCGTGCAAAATGCAGATTTACTGAACAAGAGACGCAGGCGTCATCGACGTGCCTCTACCCCTCCTTTCACATATCGCATGTATTCAGTGAGCGAAAATCAAAGCCTCACAAGAACGTGACCACTCACCTCACCAGCTACCCTCCGCTGTTTGCTTTCCTCCTTTCCCTCCTGTCTGCTCTTTCCTCTTTAAATAATGAAGTTGTCAAACCCTTTTTGGATCCTACTGTGACGTGTGTCTTTGTCCCCAGTGCGTCCTCAACCTTGGCAAAATGAGCCTCTAAGTTGATTGAGGCCTGTCTCAGCCGCTGTTTGGCTTACAGCAGACGGGGCTGGAGGTTCCAGATCAGCAGCAGCCTCAGCCCCCACCAGTCCCTCCCCCGCTGCCCAGAGGCCCCAGAGTCAACGTGCTCCGGCAAGAAGCCACCAGCTGAGAACCCACAGTCTGCTTCTCCCTCTTCCCCGTTCTGCCACTGTTCTCTGCACACAGAAGGTCCTCGGGACATACTCAGAGAGTCAATAATTTCAGAACTTTGTCAAAAAACAGACACTTGAGGCCGGCGCGGTGGCTCATGCCTGTAATCCCAGCACTTTGGGAGGCCGAGACGGGCGGATCACAAAGTCAGGAGATGGAGACCATTCTGGCTAACACAGTGAAACCCCATCTCTACTAAAAATATATATATACAAAAAATTAGCCAGGCTTGGTGGCGGGCACCTGTAGTTCCAGCTACTGGGGAGGCCAAGGCAGAAGAATGGTGTGAACCCAGGAGGCGGAGCTTGCCGTGAGCCAAGATCGCACCACTGCACTCCAGCCTGGGCGACACAGTGAGACTCTGTCTCAAAAAACAAAAAAAACTAGACACTTGAACTCAAGATGGTTAATGGAGCACACACATGTAATTCATCTTCAAGATTTGGTATACGAACCCTGATGATTTTTTCTTCTCACTCTTGTCCAGGCTGGAGTACAGTGGCACGATCTCAGCTCACTGCAACCTCTGCCTCCCGGGTTCAAGCGATTCTCCTGCCTCAGCCTCCCAAGTAGCTGGGACTACAGGCATGTGACACTATGCCCAGCTAATTTTTGTATTTTTAGTAGAGATGGAGTTTCACCATGTTGGCCAGGCTGGTCTCGAACTCCTGACCTCAGATGATAAACTGATGACTTTTTGAAGATTATATCCTTCTCTGGACTTGATTATTTCCTTCTTTATTACAAATGTTCATCAAGGAAAAATACCAATATGAATAGATTAACCAAACATTTCAGAGTATTCACTGGAAATCCTTATATCTTATATACATTTAACGATAGTCACAATCCCATATGTTGAATACTTTGTTCATCATGCACGTTTGTCATAATTCCTTTACTTTTAATATTACATTAAAGTATTATTTAACTCAGTTGCTCAGGGGTGTTTGTTTTGTTTGGAGTTTGGTGCCTCCTTAAACGTGGCACCTCACTTGAGGCACGGCCCTGCCAAATAAGGACCTGACGTGGAAGCAAGAAAAGTGCAAAGAATGTGAACACAGTGGCTACGTCCAGCTCAGGATGCAAAAACTATCCTCGTTCCTTTTCCCACATCCAGCCCTCTCCTAACTGCCAGTCCTGCCATTTCCATAGCACGGGAGGTCACTTTCAGGCGCTGAGGACAAAAAGGGGCATCCCTGGTGAGAGCGAATACGTGACACGCTGCAGCCAGGCGCAGGGGCGGCGCCCACAGCTCCAGCTACTTGGGAGGCCGGAGCACGAAGCAAGATCCTGTGTCCACAAAAAGAAAATGTATGCAGAAAAGTGAAATGGATAAAGACCTATCTTTTAAAAGGCAAATTTCTGAAACACAAAAGCTTTTTCTGTGGAGTGAGAAGGAAGGGGTTTTCTTTCTACTGCTCCCCTTCCCAACTGCTTCTCCCTGAGCAAGCTTCATAAAAGCAGAAATCCAGAGAGATGCTGCTACCAATTTTGTAACTATTTGGAAGAAAAATAAAACTGAGTCAAAGCGTTTTTGTGACACAAATTTACATTATCCATCTGTAAGGGGTATAGCCGAGTACAAAAAGAAGTGAGAAATATGGCCTGGTGCAGTGGCTCATGCCTGTAATCCAAGCAATTTGGAAGGCCAAGACAGGCGGATCACCTGAGGACAGGAGGTCGAGATCAGCCTGGCCAACATGGTAAAATCCCATCTCTATTAAAAAAAAAATAAAAATTAGCCAGGTGTGGTGGTGCACACCTGTAGTCCCAGCTACTGGGGAGGCTCAGGTGGGAGAATCGCTTGAACCCAGGAGGCAGAGGTTGCAGTGAGCTGAGATCGCGCCACTGCACTCCAGCCTTGATGACAGAGAGAGACTCTGTCTCAAAAAATAAGAAAAAGAAAAGAAATATGGATGACAGGTGAGGTGTAGTGGAGGCACTTTGGGAGGCCGAGGCAGGTGGATCACCTGAGGTCAGGCGTTCCAGACCAGCCTGGCCAACCAACATGGCGAAATCTTGTCTCTATTAAAAATACAAAAATTAGCCGGGCGTGGTGGTGCACTCCTGTAGTCTCAGCTACTGGGGAGGCTGAGGTGGGAGAATCACTTGAACCTGGGAGGCGGAGGTTGTAGTGAGCTGAGACTGCACCACTGCACTCCAGCCTGGGAGACAGAGCAAGACTCTGTCTCAAAACCAAAAAAAAAAAAAAAAGTGAGAAAAGTGACTGGCTTAAATAAATAATAGATATAAAGAAATGAGAGCCATTTTAAAAATCAGCTGTGAAGTAAAAGTCCTTACATAAAAAAAATAAGAAGGGAAATGTAGACAATTTTTCACAAAGAAGTAATTTTCAAGTTATGTAAGTGTGTGGCAATACAACACAGACTCTGATGAGATCACCACTTGACTTTTTTCTTAGGATAAAGTTATCTATGCTGTGAATTAATATTTTCTGTGTTTCACTAAAAAGAACAAGCATGGCTAGTTTTTTTGTAAAAAAAAATTCTAAATATAACTATTCTGGCTTTCAACTGCTTTCTGCAGAAATAAAGATTTTAAGTTTGTGTGTTTATTCTTTCTCTTTTCTTTTTTTTTTTTTTTTTTTTTTTTTTAGACATAGTTTTGCTTTTTTTTCCCGGACTGGAGTGCAATGGCACGATCTTGGCTCACTGCAACCTCTGCCTCCTGGGTTCCAGCAATTCTCCTGCCTCAGCCTCCCTAGTAGCTGAGATTACAGGCATGCGTCACCACGCGACAGTTAATTTTTGTATTTTTAGTAAAGACGGGGTTTCACCATGTTGGCCAGGCTGGTCTCGAATTCCTGACCTCAGGTGATCCCCCCGCCTCGACCTCCCAAAGTGCTTGGATCACAGGCGTGAGTCACCACGCTCAGCCTTGTGTGTTTATTCTTAATACCTTATTTTTCGAAGAAAATTGAATGGAAAAGACTAGAAACAAGAGGACACAAAGAAAATAATTCAGAGCTGTAAACAACCACTTAAAATGTGAAGGAGATGAATGAGTCCCAAAGAGAATTAAATGGCCACAAAAAGTCAAATAAACTACGGTTTTAAAACATCACACGGCGATAGGCCCAGAGATAGGCTTTGGAAACGTTTGCAGCTACATCTGAAATCACAGACTCACAGTGTTCAGGAGGAACCTGGCCAGGCAGCCAAATCGCACATAGGCCTCTGTGGGAGATGCAGGGCTGAGTGTGCAGACGGCGGGCGGGGGCAGGAGACTGGCTCGTCTGCAGCAGGCAGCCTGTCTGCTGGGCCAGAGAAGACCCGGGGAGCCAGTCTCTCGGAGTTCTGCAGAGAGCCCGGGCCGAAGTTAACCAGCTCTGCTTGCTGCCTTCACCAACACGAGAGGGCAGGGGAGAAACGGCTGCTATAGAAAAGCAGCCGCGAAACCAAGTATCTCAAACTGCGCTCTCCACACTGGACTCACCAGGGCTCACCGAGACAGCGCATTCACGCCCGGCCTCCAATTTACTTTTCTCCACCTGCAGACACAGGCGTGGCTTGGTATATCCAGTCACCAAGAGGAGCCACCTTCTGGGGGTCCCACTGGGAGGGAATGACAACATTCCTGTTAGGCTCTGAACTCCTGAATTAAACTTGAACACGGAGTGCCAGATGCCACGGGCATGTGTGACACTCGGGGGACAATGAGGTCAACACACACATTACTCAAGCACAGAGCTGCCCTGCTGCTCCCCGGCTCCGCCCTGCCGTTGCACCTGGCAGCGAATTCCCCCAGCCTGTGCTGAGCCTTGCCGCTGGGGACTGCAGTGACCTTCCTCACCGTCACAGGACAGAAGATGCTTCCAGAACTACAACTGTCCAGAAATCAGCTCGGGCCGCCATCTTACGGGGTGAGCTCTCTGTTACTGGAAGAATTCCAACAAAGTCAGGATTACCCTCTATCAGAGGAGACTCACTCTTCCACAAGGAATTGTGCCAAGCAGTGTGGCAGCACTGGTCACTGCAGTCCCAGGGGGAGAGCAGCAGGCTCAGACGGGGTTAAAAACAGCCTCTTCCCTCAATTAAAGGATGACTGTTCTTTTTTTTTTTTGAGACGGAGTCTGGCTCTGTCGCCCAGGCTGGAGTGCAGTGGCCGGATCTCAGCTCACTGCAAGCTCTGCCTCCCGGGTTTACGCCATTCTCCTGCCTCAGCCTCCGAGTAGCTAGGACTACAAGTGCCGCCACCTCGCCTGGCTAGTTTTTTGTATTTTTTAATAGAGACGGGGTTTCACCGTGTTCGCCAGGATGGTCTCGATCTCCTGACCTCGTGATCCGCCCGTCTCAGCCTCCCAAAGTGCTGGGATTACAGGCTTGAGCCACCGCGCCCAGCCAAGGATGACTTTTCAATGTGTTGGTTCCTAAGGCTCCTTCCTAGATGAGAGGCAGCGGAAACATAAAGATAAAGAAAAGGCAACAGATTACGTCGACACAGGACTTCACAGCGTCAGTCACCTGATACGACTAATGCTTGAAAACAGGATTGGCCAAGTCAGAGATGCAGCTAGAAGACTTGCCAATGATTATCTTCCTTCAGGGGCACAGCATTCTCTCCTGTAAACAGAAACGATGTATAAAACTACAGAAGAGCTTACGATCAGACATGCAATAAAATACGTGATCTCATCAGAAAGTTGAAATATCAGGATGGAGTCAACCATGATTCCTGCAGCAGTGCAGACAACGTAGTTTTCAACTCAAAACATAATTTTGTATGATCTGTGAATGGACCACACATAGTTTTTTGCTTTTGGTTTTTCATCCTTTCTTCCCTTGGGTGTATCAGTCAGTAACTCGTTTATTATGAAATTATTATAAAAATTACAAAATAAAAATAAGACATAGTGGCCTCAAGTAATGTCTCATGACCTTAGCTTCAAATCATAAGTCTCAGAGCCATGAGGCAATTGTTCCCTGAAATACTTACCTCAAAGGTCACCTCATTCGGAGTTTCCAAAATTTCAGCCCCTGGAATGCCCTTTTCATGGTTTTTTGCCGTAAATACAGACAATCTGTACTGTTTATTTCCTTATCATTTTTTGATATACCTAATCACTCTTTTGGCCGAAAATACGTTTATTTAAAAGGAGGATTTCTATTACTACCATAAATAGAAAGCCAGTATCACTGGTCGTAAGTTACCGGCAAATCTAAAACACACACACACACAACAAGAAAGTCATCTGCTGATAACTTTTAGGGAGAGACACACTGAACTGAACAAGCGTCTCAAATGCTTCATGAATTTGTCTTTGCTGTGGGGAGAAGGTACAAGTTCTGCTTCCATCCGTCTCTAAAACTCCAACTTTTCTGACGTATCCAAGACCAAGGATTGGTGTCATGTCTGTAAACAAAACGCTGCCAAACAGGAAACTCAGGAGCGACCCGGCTCAGGCACAGCAGCTGCACGACCTGGTCCAGCCACCTCGCCACCGCGCCACGGTGTTCCTTGTCCGCGAACTGGGACGAATCATACCCGCCGTGGCCACTTTAGAGGGGTGTTGTTCATCACAACAACTGATTTCGTGTTTCTACACCATCAAGTCCACACGAGCCAAAGGGGCCATGACAAAGAGGGGCAGCCGTTAAGTCAATCAATACTATGAAGTACTTAGTAAGTATAAAGGGCTTCACGAGAAATAAGAGCTGCAGCAGCATTTAAAAACAGTGAATGACCTCTGCCTCTGAACAGCTTGATGTGTTCCAGACGCAGCAGGCTCTGAGTTCACCAGCAGTTACTGCAAGTGCTGAGCTCCCCGTCCGTTCTGAAGCTCTCCTGATTTAAAGCCAGAAAGCTGCGCAACGAAGGAAGGGGACAGCGAGTCACCAGGGAAGGGGACTGCGATCCGTGGTGGAGAGGGAACGTGACTCAGTGTAAAGTAAGAGGGCTTTTCTAACGTGGACGGCAACAGCTTTGCCCACACGCACTCACCAGACAGGAGGCTCCATCGCCCAGGGTCCTGCCTAGGTCTGTGGCCTGAGCAGCACCACGGCGACACGGACAGACACCAGACAGACACCAGACAGACACTGGCAGAGGCCACCTCCCGTCCACTGGCTTTGGAATCCCCGGAATGCCTAGCTAAGGTCTTAAGACCTTAAGACCTTAAGAGCAGCATCAAGCTTTCCATTTGTCATCCAGTGCCATTTTAACCTCAGATGGAGAAAAACACAAGAAATATTAGTCTTATTATTCTATTTTATGAGGACACACTTAAGATTCACTATGAATCCCAGCGTTTTGGGAGGCTGAAGCGGGTAAATCTCCTGAGGTCAGGAGTTCGAGACCAGCCTGACCAGTATGGTAAAACTCCGTCCCTACTAAAAATACAAAAATTAGCTGGGCATGTTGGTGGGCACCTATAGTCCCAGCTACTCAGGAGGCTGAGGCAGGAGAATCGCTTGAACCCGGGAGGCAGAGGTTGCAGTGAGCCAAGATTGTGCCACTGCACTCCAGCCTGGGTAACAGAGGGAGACTCCGTCTCAAAAAAAAAAAAAAAAAAAAAAAAACAGAAAAAAAGATTCACTATGAATTAAAGCTCCACCCCCAGAAATTAGCGACGGCCACAGGCAGCAGGGGAAGGAGGGAGTGGTGGGCAGGGAAAGCCAGCAGCTCTAGGCGAGTGGCCCTGCCTTGAAGGGACCCCTGCACTGAACACGCCCAGTGCTGACAACACGCAGGGAACAGCGACTCCACAAGCACAGGAAGCGAAGGACAGGAAGCGAGGGACCGGACGAGTGGCAGATGCGCACTTAACCACACGGTAATGTAGAAAATTCTATTCCAGATGACACAGAGAGACAAATATTTAACATAATGTGAAATTCAACTGTGTACACTGATAAAGATTAAAAGAAGACATAGATTCCTCTAGTAGAAACAGTTGGTGTCATATGATAAAAATTTTTTTCTTAAATGGCTTTTATTTTTATTATAGGAGTAACAAACGTTCATTGGAGAAAATATAAAAATAGAGATAAACAGAGAAGATAAAATCACCCATAATCCCACCACTCAGACAGAAACATTACTTATATTTTGGGTTATTCTTCCAGACTTTTCTCTATATGAATATAAACATACACATTTTTAACTGAAGTGGGATCACAGTGCACACACTGCCTTGTGACGCGCTTTCTTTAACTCAGCCTGCCTTGAACGTTGCCAGGTTCAACAGATACACTTCAACAGTACTGTAAGGTCTTCCCAGTGGCATCCACAGAAAACAGACAGGTGCACCACCCATTGTTCAACCAATCCTAATTCTTCAATTTATTCAAAAGATAAAGGATAACCAATTTCAAATATTAATTTAAGTGATGAATGCCGTCTAGTGAAGAAATCTTATTTGTAAATCCACCAGAATGAATTGAGACAAAAATGAAATAGTCTTTCAATAAAAAAAAAAAATCATCTGAATAGCTGAGCAGGTCAGGATCTTCCATCCAAATTGCTGTGGGGATGTGCACCTTAGGCTTGGGGCTAAAGAAGCTGGGAGTCTCTACAGATTGAAGCTGTCCCTGAGAGCTTAGGATACGTGTAGGGGCAATTTAAGACACACCTTTTTGTGGCTATAGACCCTGCCTTCACAGTAAACTATCTTCCTTGGGAATTCACCTGTTACCACGGTGAGAAGCTCCTGTCTTTGGCAACGCCTGACACCTTGATGTCTGCTTCACCTGACACCAGTGCACCAGCTTCCCTATGGCTAGTGTGTGCACGGAGCATCCTTCTCCATCCTTTCACTATCAAGCCTTCCGGATTTCTTCATCTAAGCACGTCTATTGTAAGCAGCCATTTTTTAAATATCCAGTTTGACAATCTCAGTATTAATTGGCATATGTAGTTCAGCTGTATTTTCTGTAATTATGAAGTGTTTGAGTGAAAACTGACCATGTTGCTATCTGTTTTCTATTTATCCCATCTGTTTGGTTTGTGTATCTCTCCTTTCCTACTTTCTTTTGGATTCACTGAGTACTTCTTATCGGTTCAGTTTTCCCTCCTGTATCACCACACGCATCATGCATTCATTAGTATTTTAGTGGTTACTTTGGAGACTGTAACACGTGTCCTAACTCACTAGCACCCAAGAGAAATTAGTTCTCCAACACCTTCCCTAACAACAGCAAGGCCCGCCCTCCACGTCCACCCTCAAGGCCATTACCATCGTGTGTTTTAATTCTGCCTGCACATCACACCCCACGAGGCACTGCTGTGACTTGCTGGTGCCGGGTATTCGCTGTCCACTCAGAACGGCCCGTGGCTTTACTGTTTTCATGGCTCTGCATTCCTTCCTGCATTTCCATGCTTCCATCAGGACCCTCTTCCCTTCCACCTGAAGAATTTCCCTAATAATTTCTTTTACTATGGTTCTTCTGGTGACAAGTTCTGATTCTGTTTGTCTGAAAATGTCCTTTGGTGGCCTTCATTTTTGAATAGAATTCTAGGAAAAGAGTTATTTTCTCCACTTCAAAGACTGTCATTTCATTGTCATCTGAATTCTAAGATCTCTGTGGGAAAGTCAGCTGTCAGCGGCAGAGCTGTCCTTTCACTCAGATGCACCTCCAGCTCCGCCTACGTTTCCACATTGCCTTGTGTTCTAGATTTGCAATGACATGTCAAGTGTGGTTCTCTGTGTATTTGCCATGTTTGAAGTTTGTAAAGTTTCTTGAATTTATGGTTTCATGTCTGACAGGGTTTGGGATACTTCTCAGCCAGTATCACTTCACATCCTATTGGCACCCCCGTCTCTCTCCCCTCGCCGTCCCTCAGCTTCGCACACTGGGCCTTTTCTCCATGTCTCTGTGGCTCTCCTGCTCTTTCCTCTATTTTTTCATTCTTTTCTTCTCTATGCCTCATTCTGGATATTTTCTATCAGTCTACATTGCAGAGTTCACTCTCCTATGTGCAGTCTGCTATCCAATTTATGTTTAATTCTTCATTTCATTTATTGTATTTTTCATTCCCAGAATTTCCATTTAAGTTCCGTTTTATATATTCCTTTTTTTTTTTCTTTTTAAGACAGAGTTTCACTTTTGTTGCCCAGGCTGGAGTGCAATGGCACAATCTCGGCTCACTGCAACCTCCACCTCCCAGGTTCAAGCAATTCTCCTGCCTCAGCCTCCCAAGTAGCTGGGATTACAGATATGCGCCACCACACCTGGCTAATTTTGTATTTTTAGTAGAGATGGGGTTTCTCCATGTTGGTCAGGGAGGTCTTGAACTCCCGACCTCAGGTGATCCTCCCTCCTCAGCCTCCCAAAGTGCTGGGATTACAGGTGTGAGCCACCATGCCCGGCCTATACATTCCATTTTATTGTGAAATTCTCCATCTTGTCATCTACTTTCTTGAATATATTAATGGCAATGCTTTTAAAATCCATATCTCATTATTCCAATAACTACATCACCTGTTGCTGTTTCCATCGCTGGCTTTTATTCTTTCTTCTTCCTCTTTTAATCATTTGAACCTTAATTTTTTATTGAAAACCAAACACTGTGTATTACAAACTAACAGGAGAACTGGAGGCCCTGGCCAATGTTATCATCCTTCAGAGAGCACTGACTCTGGTTTCTGGCAGGCAGAGCAGGGCAGGGTGCCGTAATCCTCTCTGAAGTGAGTGGAGGGTCAAGGCTGAGTCCCAGTCTTTTGTGAAGGCTAAACTATTTCAAGTTTACTCTCATTCCTAGGTTGGGGTCAGGACCTAACAGGAAATCTAGGTGCTTACCAGGGTTCCTGCTCCTTGGCATGCCCTGGACTCCAATTTTTGTCTCCCCTAGTCTTTCAGAATAGCCTTCTGGCTGGGCGCAGTAATTCTCATCTGTTATCCCAGCATTCTAGGAGGCCAAGGCAGGAGGATCCCTGAGGCCAGCCTGGGCAACCAACATATGAGTCCCTGTCTCTACAACAACAACAACAATAATAATAATAGCTTTCCCTTCTCAGCCTCTGAGTAACACATCAGCAAATGCCTTGAGGAGAACACAAGATTACTGGGCTCACCTTAATATTTTCCCTTCTCCCCAGGATCTTGGTCTCTTACACTCACGTAGCCTTCGTAGCTAAAACTCTAAGTTTTGTCTCCCAGCCCTGCAAGACTGCCCTACATGGAGCCCTGCACCCGCAAAACATGTACCTGTGCCTTGCCAAAAGCTCCATGCACGGTCCCAGTTTTCCGGACACCACTTTCTGTTTTGTTCTTCACCCATCCAGCTCCACGCCCATCATGAGCCAGCAAACATCTCAGGAGGAAAAGCATCACAGAACACTGCGCTCGGCCCACAAGCTTCCTTTCAGGACCTGGTCCCTCCAGCGCTGGCCACCTTTCTTTTGTACTTTGTCCAGCTTTTCAAGATCTCGTTGTGAGAATGTTGGTCTACAGGGCATTCCACAACATCTCCAAGGTGTGCCCATACACACAGACACATTATTAAAACAGGAACAGCCACATCACAGAAAAATGTTAAAATTAAGAAACCACTTTTTCAATAAATTATATGACACAAGATATAAAAACGTAAGTTACAATTTTTCCAGAAAATAACTCACAGAACTTTGGTACTTCTAATTTGTAAAATATTCCACTAAGTAAGAACAAAATTGCCTCTTTTAAAACCTCCTTTCTGATTTACCACTTTGTAACTGAGAAATCCAGAGTCATTAGGAAACATGCCAAAATCACCATAAATCGTACTAAGTTATTTCCCCTCAGGGCCCACTGGTTGCCAAACTCATTACCAAAATTACTTGAAGGTGCTGCTTCTTCACCTGACACCAACAATTTAGAAACCAATGTTTAAACACTGGCTTGTACTAAATCTCCTCAGGCAGTATCAGTAAGGCATGTGCTGAGATCAGGGGAAAAATGTGTTTTGGTCACATCTAATTGCAATAAAATAATAATGCTTTCTCCTACTTCCCTCCCTTTCTGACATCACAACACATAAACTGCAAAAAAATAAAATAAAATAAAATAAAAACAATTCTCCTTAATCCAAACACTAAAATACATCATCAGTGGGCACCTCCCTGCCCATGGCTGATGGCTGCATTTTCACAAGGCACAGGTACATGTTTTGCGGGTGCAGGGAACAAAGGCAGAAACCGTCACTGTCCTCAAAGTCCCTATGATTTCACAGAGAAAAAAAAAAGAAAGAAAACAGCTAAGTACAATTAAAACGCAGTACATCAACAGGTGCAAAACGTTCTTTTTCAAATGAAATGCACACATAAGTGCCAAGAAGCCTAACTTGAGTTCCCCGTGCGGGGGACGGCAGCGGGGGAAGCAGTTTTGAAGCTCTGGGTTGTGGGCTTAAAACAACCGGGTTCACCACAGAGATAAGAACGACTCAGGCTTGCACGCTCTTGCGACAGGAAGAAATGTTCGAGGGCACATCTGAATGGTTTTTGAAGCCCTTGTCTATGCAGCCCAGGTATGGGAAAACTCAGTGTGCTGTGTGTGAGTGGGCTGTGGGGAAGGAATCGCTTCCTTGCAGTCAGAGCTAGGGAATAACACCTCAGCCTCTGCCGTGGGACTAACCTAGGCTGGCGTCCTAACCCAAGCAGGTCGGCCGCAGGTCACGTGCACAACGCCAACTCAAACAGGACTCTGTGCAAATAAGGACGCAAAAAGTTTGCAAGCTTGCCCTTCTTTCCAAAGACTAAAGATAACAGAACATGTACAAAATAACAGATCCTTCTAGCCGCCCAAAATTCTAGGAAGCGTGGAGCCCTCTTCAGCATGTGACCCGTAAAAATCCTTACAAACATCAAGCCACACAACATGCAAAGCAGTCCCTCCTCCTCTTAACAAAGTCAGTGGCCAAGGTAAAGAAGAAAAATGGAGAACACGCACAAACGGAACCTTGTGTTATTTTTATAATATTTTACCATCTTTTCAAAGTACAGATGGGTCAGAAAACATCACGGAGAACATATAAGGCAACTGAAGCTTCAGAAGTTTTCCCAAGTGGCTTCGCTTTGATTATTTAAGGTATCTCATTCATATACTTTTAAGAGGAAACATATGTATTATTACCTTTAACTTTGAACTCAGTTTTGTGCATACTTTTGTTTCTTTGGTTTTTTTTATAGACAGGATCTCACTCTGTTGCCCAGACTGGAGCACAGCGGTGCGATCACAGCTCACTGCAGTCTGGAACTTCTAGGCTCAAGCAATCCTTCTGCCTCAGCCTCCCGAGTAGCCAGGACTACAGACACATGTCATCATACCAGGCTAACTGTACATTTTGTAGGGATGGGGTCTCTTTATGTCACCCAGGCTGGTGTCAAACTCCTGGCCTCAAGTGATACTCCCTCCTCAGCCTCCCAGAGTTTCAGTGTGAGAGCCACTGCGCCTGGCCCTGAACTCGTTTATGATGGCTTCCTGTGGTCCTTTAAGTATATACAGGTTGAATAACATTATTTGAAATGCTTGGGACCAGAAGCATTTTGGATTTTGGATTTTTTCAGATTCTGGAATATTTGCATGTACATAATGAGGTATCTTCAGGATGAGGCCCAAGCCTAAACACAAAATTCATTTATGTTTCACATACACCTTACACATATAATTTTATACAATATTGTTAGTGATCATGTGCATGAAACGAAGTTTAAACTGCCACCCAGCACCACGGTCAGGTGTGGAATTCTCCAATTGCAGTCAGCACTCAAGAAGTTTCAGATTTGGCCGGGCGCGGTGGCTCACGCCTGTAATCCCAGCACTTTGGGAGGCCGAGGTGGGCGGATCACGAGGTCAGGAGATCAAAACCATCCTGGCTACCACGGTGAAATCTCATCTCTACTAAAAACACACACACACAAAAATAAAAATTAAAAAAATTAGCCAGGCTTGGTGGCGACGCCTGTAGTCCCAGCTACTCGGGAGTCTGAGGCAGGAGAATGGCGGGAACCCGGGAAGCGGAGCTTGCAGTGAGCCGAGATCGCGCCACCACACTCCAGCCTGGGCGACAGAGCGAGACTCCATCTCCAAAAAAAAAAAAAAAAAATGTTTCAGATTTGAGGGCATTTGGGATTTCAGATTCTCAGCTAAGTGATGCTCAACCTCTAACTACTCCCTACGGGTTTTTATTTTCCAGGTGAGCCTCAGGCAGCGTCGGCATGAGAACTCCTTTCCGGACTCGGGCCTGTGGGCATGCCCTCCACATCCAGGCCCGCCTTCCCTCGAGAGCACAGCAGTGAGGCCAGCAGTGTCACCAGCTGTCACAATGTCCAATGCTTCAGCGTTTAAAGACCTCTACGAAATATCCCCCGAGAACACGGTGACAACCAGCTGGAAACATCGCCCAGCGTGGCTGCCACTCTGAGGACGACACTGGAGAGGTGTCCAGCAGCGTCACCTGCGGTTGGAAAGGGACTCCTTAGCAGTCCCTGGGAGTGTGGCCGAAGCCAAGCCTGGAGGGACATCAGAGCTTCCTGCCGCCCGCAGCAACGCCACCAGAACTGCCACCAGAATGCACGAAGACTCTTTCACACGAGGGCCAGAGCGGTAGGCAGGTGCCAAGAGGCCTGAGCGCACTCTGTTGCACCCACCATCCACCCTGACAAAGACTGAAGTCAGTCCCTGTCTGGCTTTTTGAGGGTGGGATGGGGTCTTCTTTGTGTTTGTGTCCCACCCATTGCATGTCCTGGTACTCAGGAGGCACCCAGTAAGCTCTCATGGACTCAACAGCTGAGCGGACAGATGAATGAATGGATCTGAAATGTAAGATAGGAAAGGCCATATCCATCCTCTGTCTTCCCCAACAACAGAGTTTTTATTTGCCCTTATCCTTTATCTGCCCTGTGAGGGAGGTATCACTTTCCGTATTTTACCAGGAGGGAGCCGAGGCTCTGTGAGTTACGTAATGCGCCTAAGGCTACAGAAATGCTAGCGGATGGAACAGGGATTGAACTCATGTCTCTCCGGATCCAGAATCTGCGTCTTTCCAACATGTCAAATCATCTCCTTAGCAAAAGTCTGACTCTGTAAAATTTCTCAAGTAAAATATAAGAATAAGGAAAAATAAATACATTAATTTATGGATTTAATCTCAGATGATCTACAGTAAATAATATAAGCCAAAACATGACAAAGCACACAACTGAACTGACGCTCAAAACCCACCTGGAAGCTATTATTCCAGATGAACAATGAGTGACTTAGAATCCTCAGGTTCCTGAGGAGGAGCTAACGTCAAGACTGAGGGAGGAAGAGGAGGTGACAGGGCGAGTAGGGGTCCAGCCGGCTGTCCTTGCCTCCTCCACACTATCAGCAGCATCCACAAAGACCTGCTCTGGCTTGTCTGGTTCTTCCACACCCGTGCTGCCGGCCTCCCTGATTAGATTATACGCAGAATCTCAGGGCAAGGACTGTGTCTTTTCTCCTTTTCAACCACAACATCTATCACCATGCCACCGACGGCCCTAATTCTATCCAACTGCATGCCCCGGCAGGTCCACCAATATCTCCTTTTTTTTGTTGTTTTTAAGAGACAGAGTCTCACTCTGTCACCCAGGCTGGAGGAGGGCCACAGTGCCATGATCATAGCTCACTTCAGCATCGACCTCCTGGCTCAAGTGATCCTCCCACCTCAGCCGCCCGAGTGTCTAGGACAACAGGTGTGCACCACCACAACCAGCTAATTTTTATTTATTTATTTTGGTAGAGACAGGGGTCTCACTATGTTGCCCAGGCTGACCTCAAGCTCCTAGCCTCAAGCAATCCGATCCCCCCCCAGCCTCCCAACATGCTCAGATTCCCGGCATGAGCCACCAGGCCGAGCCTCAATGTCTCCTCTTGGCTCTGAAAGGAAAGAAGTTGGGAAAGCCATTCTGCAGACGTCCAGCACTGTCACTGAGGCTGCCCATACAGCTCTATTACTTGTCCTGAAGCACTGTTAAGAGACTGCGCTATCGTCCCATCAACAGTTTGAAGTTCAGTGACAGAATTATTTGGAGAAGGCAGGCCCTGGGGATGAAGGCCACACAGCTTCAGTCACCAAAGAAGGGCCATGTGCGGCCATCACCAAGACACCCAGTGTGTGTGAGTCTCTGGTACAGTCACTGAAGGGCCTCTCTCCACCTTCCTTCACCACCCCCGTCCCTCAGACCCCACTCACGCACATCTCCCGAGCCACAGCAAACACTCCACATGACACATCACATCGAACATCTTATTTTAAGCGATCAAGGTCTAGGCAAACGGTTTTCTGACTGACCCCAATTTGTTTTTAAGAGAAGGTTATTTCTTTTATGGCCTTCCACATGTTTAATACTGATTATTAAGACCGCTGGAGAGCCCACCAGAGAAGGGGGGCTGTGTCCTCTGGGACCCCTCCTCACATACCAACCCCTAAGTCCTTGGTAAACTCACACAGAGAAAAACAATTCTGAAAGTAATAAACATAACGGGCTTGGCACATCGAATAATTACTTGGAAGAGAAATTGGAACTGGAATGCACAGAAAACAACCTATCTGGGATTTGCGTTTCGTTGGCGAAGTCGTCAGCATCCAGCTCATGAATTCCCGAGGCCACTTGATGTGCGTTCATTACCGGTACACGGAGGCACTCCAGAGTGGCACTCGAGGAACCGTACCCCCGCTCCAGCAAAGCCAGGGCGTTCATCACCAGTACACGGAGGCACTCCAGAGTGGCACTCGAGGAACCGTACCCCCGCTCCAGCAAAGCCAGCGGTCTTCCCCGTGACTGTCCACGCCCCACGCCACGGTGTGCAGGGCAAGTGGGGCTGGGACGCTCACAGGCCTCTGCGCCAAGGACCAGCCTCTAACTCACAGCCTAATCTGCCTCTGCTGAGAACATACCTTAGTTTTTCCTCTTTGATGGCAACTACAACCTCCTTCCAGCCATGGGCAATGGAAAAATGTAGTAAGAGTATCTTATTATTTGAAATAAAGTCAAGACAGGACCAAAGCAAAGCACATGAAACCGAGAGCAAACGTAACTTTTGGCTATAGTGGTTCTATAGCCACTATGTCTCAAAATCCAGAAGCCACGTAAGAAAATATTCAGCCAGGCGCGGTGGCTCAAGCCTGTAATCCCAGCACTTTGGGCGGCCGAGACAGGCGGATCACGAGGTCGGGAGATTGAGACCATCCTGGCTAACACGGTGAAACTCCGTCTCTACTAAAAAATACAAAAAACTAGCCGGGCGAGGTGGCGGCGCCTGTAGTCCCAGCTACTCGGGAGGCTGAGGCAGGAGAATGGCGGGAACCCAGGAGGCGGAGCTTGCAGTGAGCTGAGATCTGGCCACTGCACTCCAGCCTGGGCGACAGAGCAAGACTCCGTCTCAAAAAAAAAAAAAAAAAACAAAGAAAATATTCATACATATGACCACATAAATATCAAAACTTCAGCCTGGCAAAAATCAAGTCAAAAGACAAATGACAAAAACCTGGAAACCGTATCTGCATGCATTATCACGTCTGCTTCCCTGATACATAAAGCACTCCGAGCAATCCACGAGAGAAAGTTCAACCACCACAAACACACACGGCTCTCGTGTGAAACACGCACAGTCTCCCTTCCAGTAAAAGAAATGCAAATTCAAACCACGTTTAGATACCACTTCCCACCTTTCCAGAACTGTGGTGACCCAGTCTGCCACCGAGGATGTGGTCGAGTAGCCACCTTCGCCACCTTGCACACTATCGTGCCTCGGAGCACGCCGGCACCGGCCCCAGGAAGGGCGACTTGGTCATGTCAACCAAAGCCACAAACGCACACGCTCTGGCCTTGGCACATCCAATTCCAGCAATTCATCCTAAAGGTACACCTGCATGTTTGAGAACTGAAATTAAGAGAAATAAAATGTATTATCTGTTGTATTTTGTCTAGAATAGCAAAATTTGGAATTAACTCAAAGGTTCATCAATAGAGGACTGGTTACACAAACTGGAGTGTCTATTAAATGGGACACCAGATGGCTGTAAACAAAGGGAGAGGAGCGGTGTGGGGCAGGGGTGGGACAAGAAAAAGGGAAGCTTTCTGTGTGCGGACGTGGAAGGATCTCTAAGGCACGTTGAATGTGGTAAAGGAAAATGGGTTTGATGAAGGGTGGGGGTGGGCTAATTTGTTTTTAACACTGTTTATAAATGCATAAAGAAATTCTAGAAGGATACATAAGAAACATGACTGCAGAGACAGAGCAGGGACACAGTGGACAGCAGCCTGCTTGAATGAATGCCTTTGATAATTGATTTTATTTTTGAACCATCTGATAGTATTAACTAACTACAGTTGCCCTTAAATAACACGGAGGTTAGGGGTGCCAGCCCCCTCCACAGTAAAAATTCCAAGTATAGCTTTAGACTCCCAAAAATGTAACTACTAATGGCCTACTGTTGACAATTACAGATAATACAAACTGCCAATTAACACACATTTTGTATGTTATATGTATTATGCATATACTTATAGTATTCTTATAATAAAGTATAGTACAGAAAAGAAAATGTGACTTAAAAACTCAGGGGCCGGGCGTGGCAGCTCATGCCTGTAATCGCAACACATTGGGAGGCTGAAGGGGCAGGATCACTTGAGGCCAAGAGTTTGAGACCAGCTTGGGCAACATCGTGAGACCCCCTTCTCTACAAAAAAAGAAATGTAAAAATGAGTCAGGAGCGGTGACACGCCCTGTGCTCTCAGCTACCCGGGAGGCTGAGGTGGGAGGATCACTTGAACCTGAGAGGTCAAGGCTTGCAGGGTGCTAAGATTGCACCACTGCACTCAGCCTGGGCAACAGGGCAAGACCCTATCTCTAAAAAAATTTCTTTTAGTTAAAAAAAGAAAATCATAAGAAAGAGAATATATTTACTATTCAGTAAGTGGAACTGAACCATCATAAAGTTCTTCATCCTCGTTATCTTCACATTGAGTACCTTGAGGGGAGGAGGGCAAGTCGGGGTTGGCCGTGCTGTCTCAGGGGTGGCAGAGACAGAAGCGACGAAGGAGGTGGGAACCGGGACAGGAGAGGCAGGTCCGCTTGGTGTAACTTCACGAAACCCACTGTAATTTCCACCTGACTTTTTTGCTGTTTCATTTATCTAAGTGTTTCTACATAGTACCAGTTCTTCCACTGTTTGTTTAGTTTCAATGCCCACATCACAGAAGGATTCATGTCGTAAAAGAAGTCAAAAGCAGTCTGAAAACTCGGAACCCTTCTGCCAGACTGTCTAGTGTGAATTCATTTTGTGGCACTGCTTCTTCCATGTTTTTTCCCATCACCTGGCCCTGGTTTGGAAGTACTTATCTCCATTAAGTCGTCTTGTGTTAATCCCTCTGGTGCGGTGTCTACTAGCTCTTGAATTTCTCCAAGATCCGTATCTTGAAATCCTTCCTTACCCCTCCCCCCGGCGTACCTTTTTTTTGCCATAGCCACAATCTCTTTCATGATCTCCTTGGTTGGCTCCGTTGCAAATCCTGTGAAGTCATGCACAACATCTGGACAGTTTTCTCCAGCAGGAATTTATTGTTTCGGGTTTGATAACTCTCACGGTTTTTTCTGTTACAAGAGTGGCACCTTCAATGGTGAAATCCTTTCAGATTTTTAGGACCTTCCCTCTATCAGGGTTCTCCTCCACAGCGTTATCATCCTTCCCGTAGAATGCCGTGTGTAACGAGCCTCAAAGGTCCTTTGAGACCCTGATCTAGAGGCTGATATGAGATGTCTTAATTGAGAGCAAACAGACCATTTCAGTCTTCAGCCTTCAGTGTTGAACTCATGGGGTTCTGGGTGGCCAGGGGCACTGCCCAGTATTGAAAGAAGTTTAAAAGGCAATCTCTTACTGGCAACGTACTTCCTGACTTCAGGAACAAAATGTGGATGGAACTAATCCAGGAAAAGAGTTCTCATTGTCCAGGCCTTCTTGTTCTACAACTAAAAAACTGGCAGCTGGTGTTCACCTTTTCCCTTCAAGGCTCACAGGCAGTCCTGTTCATACACCCAACTGCATTTGCACAAAATGATAGAGTTAGCCTATCCATACCTGCTTCTCTTCCTTACTAATAAATACCCTTTGTAGCTTTTTTTTCCAGAATAGACCACTTTCATCTGCATTTGAAAACTTATACAGGCAGATATTCTTTTTCCTCAATGATTTTCTAAATGGTATCTGGGAACTCAACTGCTGCCTCTCAGTCAGCAAAAGTTGCTTCTCCTACTACCCTGACTTTTTTAAAGCCAAATCTCTTTCTGAAATTATCAAACCATCCTTTGCTGCCACTGAATTCTCCATCTTTAGATCCTTTGGTTTCTTTTGCTTTAAGTTGTCATATAACGACTTTGCTTTTTCTCAAATCATATTAGAATCTATAGGTAGGTCTTTCTAACAGCCATTCTTCTACCACACAAAAGCTGCATTTTCAATACAAGATAAAAAGGTGTTTTGCAGAAAGTGCGAAGTTTTTGTGCCTGTTGGCATACAGCTGCAGTGACGGGTTCACAAATTTCCTTTTCTTTTTTCCAGTGGTTCTTATGCTGGTTTCATTTATCTTGAAATGGAGCACAAGGTAACCACAGCTGCCGACCTCAATCTACAGCACAAATCGAGCAATTCAACTTCTTCTTGCAATGTCATGACTTTTCTCTGCTTCTTGGGAGCACTTCCAGCATCACTAGGGGTACTTCCTATGGGTTTGGGTCCCATGTTGTCATTGAAGGCTTATGGTATTGCACAAAATACAGTGAAAATATGCAAGATCCTCAAGAGATTCCTTTTCACTGTGACATGAAATTTACTGTTGAGAAGAACTGCTCATGCAGAGATGATAGGGATCACACGGTGTCTTAAGTGGACACTGAAAACACTTGAGCTGACCACAATAGCAACCAGATGTGGCTACAAAATTACAGTAGCATAGCATGGACTACAGTTAATTTATGCAGTTATGATTTAATACTACATCTTTGTGTTTGCTTTACATTTCTCGACTGCAAATGGTGCCATGCATATCTGTTTTTGTGTGCATAAGTTTTGGTAAGATTTAACTTTTTATAACAGGTATGCACATATTTTACGGTAATAAATGACAAAATAGACTAGTCTCTACATATATTTTATGCATTCATGACATGCCTAACTTTGTCTTAATTTTTTTCAATATTTCTAGGCTACGAGGTTCATACGCAAGTTTATTCAAATATTTGAAAATCTCCAAAAATTTCCAATATATTTACTGAAAAAAATCTGTATACATGTAGACTCACACAGTTTCAACCCATGTTGTTCAACAGTCAACTAAGTTTTTCAGTTTTTCAACTGTGAAATGACAGCTGTCTTTCTTACCACGCCCTCCATCAGCAGGCTGAGGCATACAGGCTGAGTCTGCCTTCCTCACACTCCTTCTGTCTCCTGTGTCATCTTCCCTGTCCCCATCCCTAGGAATCCCTCCTACGCCCCCACAGCAGGACCAGGTCTCGCCATCTCCCATCTTCAGGTCTGTGTCCATGATAAAGAGTTTCAGAAAATGGAAATTATTATTGAATATCATAATTTGAAACCAAAACAAATGGGGCCCATTGCCCAAACCTGCACCAGGTTAAACTCAAAAGGGCTGATGTTGCTGCCATGACGAGGACTGAAGCATGTGTCGGTGTACACAGGGCAGTGGCTGCCTGGCCTCATTCTTCAGGGGAGTCTGAAAGAACCACCTTCCCAGCCCTCCCCAGCAGCTTCCAGGCAGCCTCCCCCACAGCCTGAGTTGCGGTAGCAGTCATCCCTGCCGCACGAGACCATTCTGGCCAAGCCAGGCCCAACACAGAGATACAGACCTGACACTAGCACCACGAGGGCCATCTCCCAGCTCTGCACTCTTCCACACGTGAGTACCAACCAACCGTGAGCTCGGCAAATCTTCTTTGAAAAACTAACTCCTCCTCCTCCCCTTCCCCACACTGCCCACACCATACAGTCACAACATCCTGTAGACGAACCACCTTTCAGCCAGAGGTGCTGAGCGTGGAGACCTCCAGGAATATCTAAGGTCCAACTCC
The DNA here is from genome assembly GCF_003255815.1 of Theropithecus gelada. Classification (NCBI taxonomy): domain Eukaryota; kingdom Metazoa; phylum Chordata; class Mammalia; order Primates; family Cercopithecidae; genus Theropithecus; species Theropithecus gelada. Next base: position 547,182 of record NC_037686.1, read on the forward strand.
TGTGCGACATCCACCACGATGAGCCCTGAGTGTGGCAGCCGGAAAGCTGCCCAGGTCCTGTCCTGGGAGCCTCTGCACTGGAGTCCAGGACCGCAGCAGCAGGTCTGCCTCCCCGGGGGACCAGACCCCAGGACCCTGGATCCACCCCTGGCAGTGCAGGACTCTACTCAAATCCTTCCAGGGACTCGCTTTGCCTAAAAAATTCCAGAAATGACTTCCTGGTGACAACTGCCCTGTCTACCAACACTTCAGGCCATAGTTTGTGGATGACTCGTGGGCCTTTGTACAACTGAAGCTCGTTCCTTCTTTTCATCACATCTGATGGAGCAGCTAGGACCACCTTAGCCCTCCTACTAGGAGAACCTGGTGCTGATCTAGCTAATGCCTTCAACAAGAGGTCCCCGGAACGAAGCACGGGCTTCGCATTCCTAAGAGGGTTCTGTTCTGTTTTGGGGGTTTTTCATCTTCCTTTCTCTTTTTCTTGGGGAGTGAGGAGGAGGGGAATTCATTTAAAAGATTTAGCTCATGTATAAAATAACTCCCTTTTCCTTTCATCAAAAGGAAAGTCTTGGACAGGCGCAGTGGTTCGCACCTGCAATCCTAGGGCTTTGGGAGGCCAAGGCGAGTGGACTGCTTGAGCCCAGGAGTTTGAGACCAGCCCAGGCAACATAATGAGAGTCCCTCTAGGACGGACGGACGGACGGACGGACGGAAGGAAGGAAGGAAGGAAGGAAGGAAGGAAGGAAGGAAGGAGAAAGGGAGGGAAGGAGGGCAGGGAAGGAAATGGGGAAAGAGAGAGAAAGAGGGAGAGAAAGGAAGCAAGACTAAACAACTAGCTGGCAGGGTGGCGTGCCCCTGCAGTCCCAGCTACTCAGAAGGCTGAGGGGGAAAGATTGCTGGAACCCAGGAGCTGAGGCTGCGGTGAGCTACGATCGTACCACCGCACTCCAGCCTGGGCATCAGGGTGAGACCCTGCCTCTAGGAAGAAAAACAAAATGGTCTTCAGAAGACAAAGTTAACCTATTTCCCCGTCAATGGATCTGAGGAGACATCTGGGCCAGGGTCTAGGCACCACATGGCTGCTGTCCAGCATGTGCCCTGTAGGGGTGCACTCCCGCCCTCCGGTGCCTTCCCTGTGGGCAGCTCTGAGGTCAGCTGAGCACCCAGGGCAGACAGCCCCAGGCCACTGGAGAAGTCTAGAGAATCTGTCTATTCATTAAAGACCACCCCTAATAAATCTTTCTAAAAAGCAGGGACCCAAAGCTTTCCTTTTGGACCATGGCCAAGTTCTCATTTTACAGTCAGCAGCAGGTCGGGCTCCAAAACAGGAATAGTAACTTCATATAACAGTAACTGCATGTAACATAACTGCACTGCCCATAACATAACTGCACGTACCGTAACTCCATATAACAAAACTGCATGTAACATAACTGCACGTACCGTAACTCCATATAACAAAACCGCATAAACATAACTGCATGTAACACAGCTGCATGTAGCAGTAACTGCATGTAACATAACTGCATAGACATCACTGCATGTACCGTAGCTGCCCGTAACAGTGGTGCTTATTTTCCTCCTTTCCCTCCGTAGTTGCAGAGCTGGCAAGGAGTTCTGGCCTCCAGGAACCTTCTCACCAGGGCCCACATTCCCCTTCCACTTGGGGCAGAATAAATTTCACGCTGGACACTCCTCTGCATCTGACCTCCACGCACATCAGTAAGTAGGTAACTGAAAATGTAAAAGGTCTCTAAGGCTGAAACAGCAAAGCCCTGTGAGTTTCCTTTAACCTATCCCAAAATCTGTCCCCCTCAAACATCCCATTCCCCAGGTAGTGCCAGTCCCTCTTGAAGCAGCTGCTTTTAACAGTTTTCTCTGAAGTGAAATACCATCGCAGCAAGCTGTTACTGCCCTGCACAGAGCTGCTGAAAACTAATCATCGGGCTTCAAACGCCAGGTTTGGCAAACTCTGGCTACAGAAAACCATTAATCTTGTGATGGCATTTTAGAGGTCTCCACAGAATCACATTTCCAAATGAAATAAACCCAGTCTCCCAAACTGGGCTGCGTTGGAAACAAGGAAACAAACAGCCGGCGACAGCCATGAATTACAAGTGGCATGCTAATTACCAGTCCACATCCAGAAATAGCTGAAGACTGCAGGGTTTGTGTTGTTGTTGTTGTCGTTAAAATAACTACAGCCTTTATCCCAGGGTTGGGCAAAGCATCTGATTTATTCAAATGCCTCAGCTTCTAAACATAATCACATTTATATGTACGTATCTGGGAGGGGGAGTGAGTGGAGGGAAACTGAGGGCTGGGGCAGGGCGAGACAGCACAGGGTGGGCTGTCAGGAGAGGGCTGGTCAGCAGGGCTGATACATTCCCTGCCGTGAAACCCAGAGAACCTCCCGGGGGCTCTCCTGCCTGTCTGCCCAATGACGCCCACCTCGGACCCTGCAGAGAAAGAAAGGGACAGAAGACGCTGGTCCCTACGGTCTATTTAGCATCATCCATCACTTATTCCACAGGAGGTGCACGATGGGCAACGGTGCCTAGTGAGGGCCACAGCATTTAGACTGAAAGAATCTTGCTTCAAGAAACTTACAATCCGTTAAGGAGAGGGACAGGAAAAAGCGCCCGAGCATGACAGAAACGTGGTGGTCTCCTGCCACTGCCCTTGGCTCCTGGGGACAAAGTGAGCCTCTGCCTCTGCATGTGGGAGTTCAGCTGAAGAGATGAGGCCGCACCTACGGTCCCTGCTGGCACTGTGGGTGCAGAGGTGGCCCATAGGACTCAATTTTAGAATGTGGAGCCGGAGCTCTGTTGAGAGAATCTTCCCCACCCCACCCTCACCCCTAGCCCCAGCCTTCTGTCACCCTATCACCCCTCTAACTATGCAACAGCACCTGCCACCCCACTCTCAAGTTCCAGAATGTTCCAGCAAGAAGTCTCCTTCAAGCTCATCCGGTCTGGCACAGGTTACTCTGGGCTGACTGGAGTTGTGGGGAAAGTGCTCTGGGCCTGCGTACGTTTAGGACACTCTGGGTTAAATAACGCTGAGGCTTTCTGCACCGCAGGACCACCGGTGTCTCCGGCACACTAATGGGACACTGAGGCTCTCCAAGGCAGGACCAAGTAGGCGGCATCCCTCAACTCACTGCCTGGAAATGCTTCCCACTCCCCACACCCGTACCCCCTCCACCCAGGACACCCCGGCCAGCTCGGCCTCCTTCCCGCTCAGCCGCAGGGCACACACAAGCCCCACTCCAGCGGCCGCCGAGGGCACAGTGAGGAGACACACACGCTCCTCAGGGCGCTCACGGCGGAGACTCGGGCGCTGGAAGGTCACAGCCCTCACAGCCGCGCAGCCAGGTGCCACACAGCCAGGTACCACGGGATCAGCACCGGGACTTGCTGCCGGCTCCCTGTTCACCACCCTTCCTTCCTTCCCACTCCCATCTCTTATCACAAGAGGTGTCTGTTCAGCCTCAGAAATGCAAGACCAGATGGAGGCCTCCAGAGAGAAATCCTCAGCAGCCTAGACCCCTCACTGAAATACAACCCAATGCATTCCCTCTGCCCACTCTGACTCGTCTTAGTGAGAATGCCACCGAGGAATTCTCGGGTGCAGGGACTGATCATATAAAGATGAACTAAAGATGCCAAATTCCTTCATCCTGCTGTCACTCATCTCACAGCCAATTCTCACACACCCACCCCGAAATAAGCCAGGAGAAGGAGCGGGCTCCGGGCATCTCTACCAGGACAGGCCCAGAAGGAAGACAGAGGACAATGGGGCTCCGTGCGGGCAGCGGGTGCCCCATTGCAGGCCTCCCTTGGGGCAGCAGTCATGGCTGACCCTGCGAACATCACGTCCTTGAGAAAAAAGGCCATCAGAACGGAGCCTGCCCTCTAGTTCCCAGGCCCTGCAGAGGGCTCCAGCCCTCACCACCGCCATCTGCTCTGCCTGGTGAGGTGGTCTTGTGGCTGAGGTAGAGCACATGCGCGGGGTGGGCGGGAGAGTAGGAAGAGGCTGCCGGCCCCTCTGCGGCCCTGGCTCTCCGCTGTGCCTGGACAGGCTCCAACTGTAAGGAGGCACGTGCTGGCCCTGGAACCACGGCTCTCCAGAGTCAAGCGGGAACCAGAAGCCGGGGCTGGGGCACAGAATTTGTAGACACCAAGATGTGTGAAGCACGGGGCAGAGCCACACGGGCTGTGACCAGCTGTTCCCAAATCAAGCACATTGTCTCTCTGTTCACACAAAGCCAGGAACTGAGCCATGAGAGGCTGATGTGTGCAGGCACCAGGGGAACACAGGTGCGCTGCCTTCAGTGTGGGGAAAAATATCCTCCAGACATGAGGACCCTAGAACACCCGCCACCACCCATGCAGACATCACCACCAGCAGCCACGTAGAAGTCACAAATCTGCTTCCGGAAATTTACCTTTTTTTTTTTTTTTTTTTTAAGAGACAGGGTCGGGTCGGGCGTGGTGGCTCAAGCCTGTAATCCCAGCACTTTGGGAGGCCGAGACGGGTGGATCACGAGGTCAGGAGATCGAGACCATCCTAACTAACACGGTGAAACCCCGTCTCTACTAAAAAATACAAAAAACTAGCTGGGCGAGGTGGCGGGCGCCTGTAGTCCCAGCTACTCGGGAGGCTGAGGCAGAAGAATGGCGTAAACCCGGGAGGCGGAGCTTGCAGTGAGCTGAGATCCGGCCACTGCACTCCAGCCTGGGCGACAGAGCAAGACTCCGTCTCAAAAAAAAAAAAAAAAAAAAAGAGACAGGGTGTTGCTCTATTGCCCAGGCTGGAGGGTTAAGTGGCATGATCATAGCTCACTGCAGCCTCAACCTCCCAGGCTCAAGTGATCCTCCTGCTTCAGCCTCCTGAGTAGCTTGGATCACAGGTGTGTACTACTACACCTGGCTAAATTTTTATTTTTTTATAGATGGGGTCTTGCTATGTTGTCCAGGCTGCTCTCAAAGTCCTGAAGTCAAGTGATCCTCCTGCCTCGACCTCCCAAAGTACTGGAATTAGAGGTGTGAGTTGCCACACCCAGTCCTGAAATTCGCTTTTAAGTGTCACAGCAGCCTGGTCTCCCCACTAAAAATGAAAGGCTGTGTCACAGAGGGCTTTAGTCTCAAACCCAGGGCTCAAGAGTGCTCTTGTCCCAGTTCCATTGGTGTCTGGCTCCTGCAGCCAGCTGCTCAGGCTTTTCTTCCTCTAAGGTGGAGAGGTATAAGGCAGAGGACGGATGCTACCCACCTTGTGATGAGGCAAGGAAAGGGCACGTGTTCAAAACCAAAACGCTAAACAAAGATTTTTAAATGCTTTTGCTTTAAGATATCAAACAGGCACAACATATGCTTGAGAAACTCCACTACTTTTGTTAAAATGTATCCATTTCAGAAAGAGGGTCTGGCCAGCACTGAGCTGCAGTCACCCCGTCCACCATCCAGCACAGAGGAGGCGAGCCCTGGGCAGGGAAGGGTGTTCTGATCTCACACTAACTGGGCACGAGTTTAGAGAAATGATCGTCACTTTTCCAAGGACATCAACACCCCTTCCTTTTTTTGTTATACTACAAACGTCCCTTAAATGCCTACATGCTACGTAAAATCATGACTCTAAGTTAAGCACTCGCTTTTAGAACGTCAGAGGCAGTGATGAAGGCAGCCCATGATGCTCCTCCAGAATTTCAAGAATGGAGTAATTTTGGACAAGCCCACATGGTCAGACTACGCATGACATATGGATGTCTGCCTTCCCAGAGTGTGGCGAGGCCCATGGATGGTCTCAGAGCAATCCCAAGTTGAGGCAGGATGGACTTCAACCAGACTGCCACAGGCCAGGGGCTCTGCAGCATGTCCTGTCCGTATCAAGTGACCCCCAAGGAGCTGTGCCCGGAGCAGTGGCACCGCCGTGCCCAGAGCAGCTCCACCGCCGTGCCCGGAGCAGACCCATCATTGTGCCCAGAGCAGCTCCACCGCCGTGCCCGGAGCAGCTCCACCGCCGTGCCCGGAGCAGACCCATCATTGTGCCCAGAGCAGCTCCATCCCTGTGCATTTCCATTGAAGCTCCAGGCAGGCCTCCAGCCCCGGGATTCCTACCTGGACCAGAATGCTGGCCTCCTACTGATAGATGCCAGGAACCTCCAAGGTCTCTGAACACTGATCCCCACCCCCGGCTTGTACACCACTGCACCCTGGAACCAGAGCGCTGGCCCTGAAGAGAGGCTGCCTCTCAGTGACCATCTGGCTTCCCCATCACTGTGGTGGGCCTGTCCCCCTAGGATGTCCCCATGTCAGGCCATGGCCATGTCTTACCCAGGCTCTGCCTGCCGCATGCCCCGTGCATCTTCCTGGTTAGCACCTACAACTAAGAGGGCCCAGCCTCCACTTTCAGCTTCAGTCCAAATCCTGGCTCCGGCCACATGCCTGAGCACCTGAGCCATCAAAGCAAGGCCTGTCCAGCATCTTAGATACCACAGGTGGGCCTGGTAGGGACTTCAACACGGGACTTATCATTATTATTATTTTCAGAGACAGGGTCTCACTCTGTCACCCCAGCAGGAGTGCAGTGGTGGGATCACAGTTCACTGCAGCCTCGACCTCCTGGGCTGAAATGATCCTCCTGTCTGTCTTCCAAGCAGCTGGGAGTACAGGTGCACGCCACCACGCCCAGCTAATTTCTTTACAAACATTTTTGTAGAGACAGAGTCTCATTATGTTGCCCAAGCTGGTCTTGAACACCTGGTTTCAAGCCGTCCTCCCATCTCAGCTCCCCAAAGTGCTGGGATTACAGGCACGAGCCACCGCGCTGGGCCCGACATTAAACTTTAAATTTGGGCACCGACATCATGGCTTTGGATTCAGGAGATGGTGTTTCGATGACTGGAAGAGGCGCTGCTCTTACACAAGGTCCCTGGGCTGGCCAGCAGCTCTGGTAGGTAATGAGGGTTAAGTGGTCCCAGCACCCGCAGGTGCACCACAGAGCAACAAAGGATCGCGTGACTCTGCTGACCAGAACACACCAAAGGGTGATCCGACCCCCACCTCGGGCCCGAGTGGCAAAGTCCCTTCCACAATGCAGAGGCCCCTTAGTTCCCAGAGTGGCTGAGCCCGATCCCCACTCAGCAAACATCCTCGGGGACAGGGGCCTTGTCTTATCAGAGGGCAGTGATTTCCTTTCAGAACACGAAGCAAGATTGAAAACAAGCACATAGGTGAGAAGCGGAAGTGGTGAACGGTGCACCACGAAAGGCCAGGCACTCTCATCAACACCATCTCCCGCAAACCCACGAGAACCCGCTCGCGGGGAAGGAATCCCCTCGCTACACATATAAACAACCTGGGTGCAGACAAGCGAAGTGACTGCCCAGGGCACATAACGAGTCCATGGTGGCTCCAGAAACCCACCCTGGGCGGCCTGCCCTCGAAGCTCACGCCCTCCTCACATGGCTGTGTGGAAAGCAGGTCTTAAAACAATTGTTAAAGGCTGAAAAGAAATGCACAGAAAGGAAAATGTGGCTGTGTGAAAATACTGGCAACACGGATGGCTTCTGCTCTTTTCTTTGTTTCTAAATGTTCTTATTTTTATTATTTTAAAATGCTTTAAATTAAATAATAAAAGACTCTTTGTGGCCAGGTTCTGTGGCTCACACCTGTAATCCCAGCCCTTTGAAAGGCTGAGGCAAGAGGACTGCTTTAGCCTAGGAGTTCTTCGTTTTTAAAAAAAACATAAGGTTGGCCGGGCACGGTGGCTCAAGCCTGTAATCCCAGCACTTTGGGAGGCCGAGGCGGGTGGATCACGAGGTCAGGAGATCTAGACCATCCTGGCTAACCCGGTGAAACCCCGTCTCTACTAAAAAAAATACAAAAAACTAGCCGGGCGAGGCAGCGGGCGCCTGTAGTCCCAGCTACTCGGGAGGCTGAGGCAGGAGAATGGCGTGAACCCGGGAGGTGAGCTTGCTGTGAGCCAAGATCCAGCCACTGTGCTCCAGCCCGGGCGACAGAGCGAGACTCCGTCTCAAAAAAAAAAAAAAAAAACATAAGGTTAAGCGAAGTCCTGGGGTGGGTCCCTAATCTGATGGGGCTGGTGTCCTTATCAGAAAAGGAAAAGACCCCTTGTGTGCGCCCAGAGAAGAGGCCACATGAGGACCCAGGGACATGGCAGCCGTCTCCGAGCCTGGAAGAGAGGCCTGACCAGAAGCCAACCCTGACGGCACCTTCATCTTGGATTTGGAGCCTCCAGACCTGAGAGAAAATACATCTCTGTTATTTAAGTCACCTGGTCTGTGGTATTTTGTTAGGACGGCCTGAGCAGATTCATACACCTCAGCCTGTCCTGACAGAGGACCCTAAAACATCTCACGAGCTGATACAGAAGAACCACAGCCCGGTCTGATTTGGCGCCTCTTGCAAAGCAGAGGTCATCGACGGCACTCTGTTCCTGCTCTAACATGGCAGGTCACACCTCCTGGCTTCGGGGCACAGCACTCGTGAAACCGCGCTGGAGGGACGCACAAGAGATGCCCGCCAGGCGCGGGAGCCCTTGACGAAAGAGTCAAGAGTGCTGGTTCTGCTCCTGCCTCCACCCTGGGCTGCCGGTGAGGTCCTGGGGCAAGGCACCCCGCCTCACAGCCTCAGATCTTCTCTTTGCACAATATGAGAGGGGAGTCACTGATCTTTCAGGGTACTTGGGAGTCCCAAAGCTCCAACTTTACAAATTCTGCCTTCGTCAGCACACAGTCCTCTGCCTCACACACAAAACCCCAAATACAGTTCTTTTCGTACAATCATTAAAAGCATACATTTGAAAATATACATGATAGTTTGTTTGTACTAGAGAAGGCCTTTAGCCTCATAGGAGCATGTAGATTTAAGCCACAGCAGCTGTGCTGTTCTCGTAGTTATTCAAGAATATGGTTCCCTGAAAAACCACACAAAGTCACTTTTCCCCCTTGGGGGTCACCGGACTACACCATCGCAGCTCCGTCAGTACACACGGCTTAACATCTCAAGGTGCAGTTGATTATTCGAAACACATTCTGCTTCTTCTACAGGTTTAACCTTGTGTACAAGCCACTGGATAGGGAAGATATGTTTGATGTTATTAGTAAGTCCAGGTGACATGCACGATGCAGTGACTTGCAGGGAGATGGTGAAGCAGCCCCTGCACTCACGCCACATGCAGGAGCCACTGGTAATCCCCGGGCTCAGGCACAGGGTGACCCCATACGTGCAGCTGGTCAGCGGATGCTTCTACAGAAGAAACCCTACAACATCATCAACTTTGAGGCCTTCCCAGCCACAAGGTCTGGCTCAGCTTCCCAGGATGTGAGCATGTCATGCAGGAATATGCATGTTGGTGTGTGGAGGGTTAGCCCTGTGGGAGGAGGAATTTCAAGCAAGACAGAAAGTAGCTTGAGTTTCTACGATGCGCAGATGCCAACATGGGGTCTCCCTACTGCTGCCATGTTTGCTGAAGCAGCTTCCCCCTTAGGAACGCTGTTGGTCCAGTTCCTCCGCCTGAAACAGAGATTCCACAATTTGCTTCTTTCAGGGCAAGAAGGGTTTACCTGTGAATCCAATGTATGACTTTCATTGTGTTTGTGCCTATGCCTAAAATCAGACCAGCCAGCCCCCAACACACTCCCTTCTCCTGAGCATTTTCTAACGACAGAATTCACGTTCACGTCCGTCACGAATACAACCTCTCAGCTATTCCATGTAAAAACCAAGCTAAAAAGACAACCTTTTCTTTTTTTTAAATTATTCTATACATTGGGCTGTGACACTCAAACAAGCAGGTAGGCTGTCCTAATACCAAGCGTAATATAAAAAGTGTACAACCGGAACTTTCCTAGTGACCATTAAGTCTCTCATTTTCAATGGGCTCCAGGGCGTCCTCCTCATCCATCCGTGTCCCCCAGTGCAGGCCACCCCCGATGGGCCGGGCGGCAGCGAAGAACCCTCTCCTCCACCGCCTATGAAGACGGGGACCCCAGAAGGTCGCGTGACCTCTCACATCTACTTCCTCACTTGTCATTGAGGGGTTTTAGTTCTGTGAGATAGCTTTGGTCTCTTTCTGTTCTAAAGAAAAGACATAACTATTCTATAATAACAGCTATATTTTAAGCCACCACAGACCTCATCCTTTTGATGACAAAAACGCCTTGCCACGCATTCAGGTCGAGTGATTAAGCCTTGTGGAGAAGGGGCCGTTATCTTCGTCAGCGCTTCCGCACGCCGGCTGGGCCGTCTGCCTGACGTGCCCCAAGCCCTCAGGTGCCTCCAAGAGCAGCCACCTGGACCACCTTCGGCCCTTTCATCGTGGGCAGAAACTGCACTTCCCATGCACACTTCTCAGCTTACTTTACAGAGTTAAACTTAAATCACCAGAGGTTAATTAACCCATTTATGTGTACTGTTCCATTATTGGAACACTAAGCATGTGGGAGTTATTTATATCCTACTGCTCAAGGTCACTGAGAAGGTCTGATTTTTCACACATGTCTGCAATTCAAAAAATCGCAACCTCCAGCATAAAAGGCTTTAAAAGGCGAACCACTAAGACAAATCTGCTATTTCAACCTCAGAAACAACTGAGTGACCGCTGACCCGGTATTAAAGTGCTCCTCTGGTCCCAGAAGCCCGTGAGCCTGACTCCTACGTGATCCCCAAGGTTGGCCAGTGCCAGGAACAAAGCGTTTTCTGGAACCTAAAGCAAGGGGGGAAGGTAGCATTTTTAGAAAGTTGAAAAGTAAAGTTTACATGTGGCTTCAAAGGGGTGATCAGTGGAAGTGACAATGACTAATGAGATAAAACGGCCACCTGAAAATTAACATGCAATGTGGAAACATGGAGAGGGAAAGGGACATTTATTCAAGATGTCTTACTTAGAGAGACAGTCAGACTTTGTGAAAGAGAAAAGTATTCTAAAGTTATGATTTAATCCACAAATGCACCAGAGATAACCCTTCTCCCTGTTACTCTCCCGTGACGGCAATGACAGGCTGGTGTGCACAATATTTCCGGTATTTTTCCCAACTAGACACTGGCCTGGCCAGCTCATTTGTATGGGGTTTGCATAGATCTGCATAAGTTCTACATGAGGACGTGTCTGCTCCCTGCATCTATCCTTAATTCAATAATTTTGGTATCTATTCAGAGACGGTAGAGGGGAAACCGAAGCCATAAAACAATCACAGTCAAATACTGCTGATTTAGAGAAAGCACACGAACACACACACTCACACAGGAGATTGGCTACAGGTCATCTCTGTGGCAAAAGCATCGCAGCAGCCACCTGGAATTCTGTCTCCTCTCCTTTTACCCCACCCAGGACTACATTAATATGTCTAGAAAAGGGTCAGTTTTCCAAAAACTGACCACAGGCCATAGGAAAGACATAAAACCGCATTACACATTTCAATGCTTCAACGACTGTCAAAAACTGTAATGTAGCCAAGAGCTCAACCAGTGATTTCAGGTTTGTGTTTTCAGCACGCGTCCACCTAAGGGAAGATGTCAGCAGTGAAGGTTCACAGCATTCCTGGGACGTGGTGCCCGAGCCGCAGAACCAAAGCTCACCTGCCTCCAGGGCATTCTCTCCCAGACCCAGCGCTGAACTCCTGCAATCCACATGGCCTCCATCATTGTCTCATTTCCAGGCATCCCCTAGGTTGGAAAAGTCCTAGATCTCTCTCCAGTGGCCTTTGTGCCCCGGAATTACTGAGGAGTAAGTAAAGGGATCGCCAGTGAAAACCTGTATCAGAAGTGTTGATCTCCCACAAGGTACAAGGCCACCTACTGCTGCCTCATTAACTGCAAAACAAATCCTCCTGCAATAACCAGAAAACAATGTGCTGCTAAGTGAAGAAAGCAGAAACCCAGAAAGGTCCTTCCACGCCTCGTGGTGTTCAGTCCCTCCTGGGCTCCCTTGTGCTTCAATTTCTGCACCTAGAGGCATCATCTGTGAAGGTTTTCGACATTCCCATCGTATATTCAGGAGCAGAACCGGGCCTGAGAGAGCCCACGCCAACGGCATCCTCTCCTTTCTCAAAACGTGCTGGAGATGCTTTATTTCATGGGGTATTATAAGGGCTAACCCATGGACTACAGACGGGAGAATGTCTAGAATCTTTCTAAATGCCAGAAATACTTTATAACTCTCCTGCTCCTGACCTGCCATCATCTCAAGCCACACAGCCATCTGAATTAGCAGGAGAAAGTGACAGGAACAGAGCGCGGATCACAGGGCCACAAATACGCCCAGGGCACGCCCAGGCATCGTGCCAGCGGCCCACCCACAGACAGTTATGAGCACAGCAAGGTGCACCCAGTGCTGCTGTTTGCCACGTGCCACTGAGGCACCCAAGCCAGTGAACGAGGAGAGTAATCCGGCCTGCAGACCCGCAGTCTCTGCTGTGTGAGAGACGGCCAGACAGCCGGCAAGCTCCTGGAGGCCAGGGAACTCCTGAACCCCACAGTGCGTCACCGACCCCAGCTGTGCCACTGAAGGGCACACAGCAAACGCGTGCGGACAGACTACACTGAAAACACCCAACTTCTGTTTGGTAGCCCAGAAGGGAAAATTTTGTTTCACTGGGACATCTTCCAAAATTTCATCAAATTGGCTCAAAAAGCAACCAAGCAGTCAGCCCAACAGATTTCAGGGCAATGTTTTCCTGGTAAATGGAAAAAGCCCCATACTGGGACCTCTGCTTGGGATACCCAGTCAACCTTCAGCATAAAAAAGCACAATCTTCAAGAAAAACTGTACGCTCAAGAATGCCAGAGAAAATCACACTGGTCATGAAATGGCACATTTTAATTCCTCAGAAACATTTGTTCATTACAATTCAGGAGTTTTTAAAGACTGATCACGCTTACCCCGGTGAGACCCGCATTGTTCCTGAGAGGAACAGATCTATTTGTGGGTTTGGGGTAACTCAGCTGGGATTCGGACGGGCCAGCCCCAGAGCTTACTGTGGGGGAAGGAAGAGCTGCGCCTGTGAGGAGGGGAGAGGCGCTCCAGACACCCAGGGACCCGGCCAGGTCCCCGCAGCTCAAGCTACCTGTTCTGCAACCACAGCCCAATCATCGCAGCCATCTGCGCCTCACCCTCTGCAACTGTGCAATTTGATTTGTCCAAGGCTTCTGCCAGGACCAACCTTTTTTTTTTTTTTTTTTTTTGGAGACGGAGTCTCGCTCTGTTGCCCAGGCTGGAGTGCAGTGGCCGGATCTTGGCTCACTGCAAGCTCCGCCTCCCGGGTTTACGCCATTCTCCTGCCTCAGCCTCCCGAGTAGCTGGGACTACAGGCACCTGCCACCTCGCCTGGCTAGTTTTTTGTATTTTTTAGAAGAGACGGGGTTTCACCGGGTTAGCCAGGATGGTCTCGATCTCCTGACCTCGTGATCCACCCGCCTCGGCCTCCCAAAGTGCTGGGATTACAGGCTTGAGCCACCGCGCCCGGCCAGGACCCACCTTTTATAGTTTCAATCAACAAATACTCAATAACTATGCATTGAATAAATAAGTGAATGAGTGAATGAGCTTCCAAACTAACAATCACTTTTGCCTTCTGACGCCCCTGTTGGTGGCAGAGGGCTTCGCTGCTGATTATGTCATTTGTCATTTTGTTTTCTGGAGCACAACAGATTGAGCCTCAGTTGGAGAGGTGTAAAGACGTCAGCAAACAGACCGGCTGGGGAAGGAGAGGCGGCGTGGACGTGTGCGCCACTCTTCAGACGCTCTTCTGAGCAGATACTGGGCTGTGACTCAGAGGCCCAAACCCCACCCAGACTTGGTCAACAGCCCGGTTTAGTTTTATTTAGTTTTGTTACTGATCATAAACTGAGAAAATACTTCAGAGTTTAGTTAGCCCCCGGAAATTAAAATCCCCGTGTGTCACAAAAGAAAGGCTGACTGGGTCCCTGGGCAGAGCCGCCTTCCACTCAGGAAGCCACCGCGCAGGGCAGGGCCTCTGGGTCTGTTCACTGGGGTTGAAAATGTGGTCCTTATGCAGACGGCACCCTCAGATCTTCTTACAGGCCTGTGATCTTCGAGGCAAAGTTTGGTATAAATGAACTGTGATTTAAATTAATGGATAAAAGGTGTTTCTGTTCTTCCGGTAGAATCCCACTTCTGAGAATGCACCAGCGCCTGACTTCTACTTTAGTTTCGTATCTCACTAAATCCACCAATCTGGAGTAGCTCACACATCGGGTGGTAAACAACAAAACCCTTTTAAGATACCCTAATTTTTTTACACGTACAAGCAGCAAGTGCCCAAAAAAAGCCTAAAACAAACCGAGATTTTTTTTTTTTTTTTTTTTTAAGAATACCTGTCTGGAGAATAAATAAAGAAAAACAAGCAAATGAAGAAGCAAATTAATGGAAACTTTCAATAGCTATCAATTCTTCCAGCCAAGCAAAAAGTGTATAATTTAGGGTTCTAATGGTTTCAGGATCATTTTACCCAGAGTAAGTTAAGACATATTGAGATAGTTGGAGAACGCTTAACATATAAACAACGATTAACGGACAGGAGGTTGCTACAAACTCTGAACCTGACCGCGAGCCAAACATTCTAGGCACGTAAAGGGTTAATTAACACTTTTCTATGGAAAACCAGGGACAGGAAGGAATCCCCAGCCCCTCTTCCTCTTCAAGGATCAAGGCACTGAGGCCCCTGAGAAATATGGAGAAACAAAATCATCTAGTTTGACGATAACCGGGAGAGGAACGGACGCTCCATTGCAAAGAGGAGGCGCCAGCTACCCAGGCCCTCCCCGCTCCTCCAGCTGTGCTCCCACGGGAGGACTGAGGTCTCCCCACAGGGCACAGCCCCACACAGCTACTGAGCCCAGCACGTCTGCCCACACAGTAAAACTCCCCAACAGGGAATGGGAAGGGCAGGAATCTGCCGTCCTAAACAGAACATCCAGAATGTTCCGGTGGTTCTCCTAGAGGCTGCTGAACCTCTCCCCAGTTGCCCCCACCGTCACGAGGAAGGCTGAGATACGGTGGGATCATTCTTCATATAGGAGGAAGCCTATTCTTGAATATAAGTCTTCACCCCCAGAAGCTCAAGCACCCGACTTCAGCAAGAAGGAGTTTACATCTGACATTCTGCGACCCGGCTGTTCTCTCCACATCCCATCTCTTCACGCAGTCCCAGTGGCTCCGGACTGGACACAGCTGGGTCTGTGGCTGAGCACAGAGACAGACAGCCCCATAATTGTAGCAATGACTCATCTCTCTTTTACTTTGCAAAGTATGACAGTGGCCAACTAGCAAACTTCATCAGAGTCTTATTTACGCTTTCTTCACTGAAGTTCCTAAAAGGTGGAGTCTGTGTTTTTGTTCCACTGTAAGTTAAAGACAGATGACACTCCTGACGATTTCACGTTAAGTGATTAGACAAGTAACTGGCCATCTAGCACTAACTTCCACTTGTATTTACACACTTACGAATCCTTGAACAGTTCAATGTCCTGCAATCTACAAAATGCTTTTACTCCCTTTAACACTGTCAGAGTCATCAAGAGAGTCCAGGCCTCATGTAGTCTCTCCTTGCCTCAGTTTATGCACCTCCACAACGAGACAAATGAGAAAGTGAGTACGATGTGATTTAAACCCCTAGGAACTAAACCATGACGCATGCTGGAACCGAACAATTTTACTTTTAGAACGCAGAAGACTATGACACAAGAGCATAATCAAAACAACTGCTACCCAGGTCTAGGGCTGGGACCGTGACAGCAATGTGGAAACTGCCAAGCAGTGGAGCCTTCTGAATGGCTGCGAAGAGCAGCAGAGGCCCAGCTCCTCATGAGGCCCGACCGGCGTTTCTAAAAGCCCCCGAATGTCAAAGTGCCTGAAGGCTTGGGGCTTGGACGAGGCTGTTTCCACAGCGTCTTAGTTCTCCTGCCAAAGCTCTGTGCCTGTTCCTTTCTTTTCTAGGTGGTGTTTTAAGTGCTTCTAAGTAGAACAGTCGCATCAAGAGGTCCTCATGCTTTGTGGGTGTCGTCACAGTGTAGAAGGTGCGGTGGTCTGCAGGGCTGCTCCCGTGGCCCGCGATTCACCTTGCAGGGTGATTTCCGCACGGCTTTTCATCCATAGCCACTATATTGTGCTGATACCTTTACAGATTATTTTTAGATTGTTCAAACTGTATTTTTCAGCAATATTTTAACTTGAAATAGCCAAAGTTGTGTATCTGGTCCTATTATCAACTAAATGTTTCTTTACTATAAATTTGACACAATTTTAATATAAACAACTCTAATATGGATAGCTAAAATAATCTTTCAATTTCAATACACATGTCCTTTCAACAGATGGGAAGAGACCTTTATCTGTGTAATTCTGGCTAAGCTAACAGAAGGTGGCTAAAAGGATATCATTTTCCCATATTCACCTGAAGTTGAGTTTGGGACATTTGCTATTTGATTCCGCATTACATTCAGCTCACATTTATCTGGAGGATTGTAAAACTGCCAGACATTTTATTGATTAAGAACACCACCCAAATATTACAATTAGGATTATTACAGAAGCAAATCCTCAGTTTGAAATGTGAAAGGAATACAAATTGATAATTGTTCCCATTCCACCTTCTTCACAGAATAGACTGATCACTTTGGAGAAGATGATATTAGCATCTGGTCATTTATCTGATGGCTTCTAGGTTTACATGAGATTTTCTAAAAATACCTAAACACCCGAATTATTAGATCAAAACTAGTTATGTAGGCACATTTTGCCTTAATCTCTTTGCCTCTTGTGAGATAAGGTTTTTAATGTTTTTCTCTGTATTGAACCAATGTCAGTATTTTCTAGTCAGTCTTTCATTAATTATTCTAAATTGTAGGAAGCTTATATTAATTACTTGTATTTTGTCTGAAATAAATATTTGATTACCAGGTTTCAACTGGGACTAAATCCAACCCTCATAGTAAGTGTTTCTCTCTCCATCCATCCACACTAAGGTCAATGTGAAATCATACTGAGAGCGTAGGAGTAAGAATTCGGGCACCACCCGCTCCACCCCATAACCTGAGGGCAGACAGTGGAGAACGGTACAGGAGCCCACACCACAGCGTGGTGCCATCGTAGTCACCAGCCAATTACTTATCCAGAGGATGTCCACACCCCACACCCACTCTCCAAAGGGAAGTATCAGGAAATTTCTCTTTATCAGACACAACTCAAGAGATTCAGAAGGTGGCCGGACACAGTGGCTCAGGCCTGTAATCCCAGCACTTTGGGAGGCCAAGGCAGGCAGATCACAAGGTCAGGAGATCGAGACCATCCTGGCTAACACGGTGAAACCCTGTCTCTACTAAAAATACAAAAAATTAGCCTGGTGTGGTGGTGGGTGCCTGTAGTCCCAGCTACGCGGGAAGCTGAGGCAGGAGAATGGTGTGAATCCAGGAGACAGAGTTTGCAGTGAGCGGAGATGCGTCACTGCACTCCAGCCTGGGCGGCAGAGCAAGACTCCATCTCAAAAAAAAAAAAAGAGATACAGAAGGCAAACTCATTTCAACCTTACTGTTCAAACTCATGGCCTCCAGTGATCCTCCTGCCTTGGCTGAACGTTAAAAAGTGTAACAACTGGTTTTTGAAAAATCATGAAAAACAGACAAAAACTTGACAACAGAACAGATCATCCTCATTATACTATGACAAAGGTCATTACAGCACCAAGATCAACATATCGGAGTGTATCTTACTGTATTTTATAGGACAGTATTTCACAGAAAGATACACTAAGATATCTGCAGACTTCTCCCGCTCTTCAGAGGGCTGCGCTCTTATTTCCTCTACGTCCTGGTGGGGATCGCGCCGTTGCGGGTGACACCAAGTTTCCAAGTGTGTTGTGACTTCTCCCAGCCTGACTGCTTTCTATCTAATCTCCAGTCACTTCCCCACATTCGCCCTCCAGACGCATCCAGCCACACTGGCTCCATCCAGACCCTCGACTCGGAGTGAGCGCCACCTCCTAGGCTGCTGTCTCCCCTCAGACCACCATCTCTTTACCCAAGACTGAAGCCCAAAAGTCACTCTGCCATCCACCTTCTGCCCCACCTGCCCTGCACAGTCCAGCTACCAACACAATCGGCATACGGATGCCTCCACCCCAAGGCCTCTTCTCCACAGCTGCTGCTTCAGCTCAGGCCCTGTCCCCCTGGCCAGGGACGGCTCCTCACTGCCCTTCCCAGCCGGCCCTCTCGGCTTCCGTCTCCTTCTCCACTGACTCCCACCCTTGGCCACCAGACTCAGCTTCCTAAACACGCATCTAATGACGCTGTCTCCTCTGAAAAGTGTAGTGGTTCCCACACCCTATGGGATAATCTATACAACGCATTCAAAACCTCATGGGGCCAGGAGGTTGAGGCCATCCCGGGCAACATAGTGAGACCTCATCTCTACAAAACATTTTAGAAGTTAGCTGGGCGTGGCGACACACACCTGTACTGCCACCTCCTCAGGAGGATGAGCAGGAAGGTTGCCTGAATCAGTAAGTTGAGGCTGCAGTGAGCTATGATTGCGCCACTGCACTCCAGCCTGGGTGGCAAAGCAAGACCCTGTCTCTAAAAATAAACAAACAAAACTCGATAGTTCGGCCCTCACTTTCTTTTCCAACTTTATCTCGAGCTATCATGTTCCTGTTCCAAGGACGACATAATATGAGTCAGCTTTAAAAAGGAAGCAGATGGCCGGGCGCAGTGGCTCAAGCCTGTAATCCCAGCACTTTGGGAGGCCGAGACGGGTGGATCACGAGGTCAGGAGATCGAGACCATCCTGGCTAACACGGTGAAACCCCGTCTCTACTAAAAAAAAAAAATACAAAAAACTAGCCGCGCGAGGTGGCGGGCGCCTGTAGTCCCAGCTACTCAGGAGGCTGAGGCAGGAGAATGGCGGGAACCCGGGAGGCGGAGCTTGCAGTGAGCTGAGATCCGGCCACTGCACTCCAGCCTGGGCGACAGAGCGAGACTCCGTCTCAAAAAAAAAAAAAAGGAAGGAGATTCTGAGACAGGCTCCAACGTGTGTGAACCTTGAAGACTTTATGCTAAGTGAAATACACTAGACACAAAAGGACAAACACCGCATGATTCCACTTACGAGGTATGTGGAGCAGTCAAAATCAGAGACGGAAAGTAGAATCGTGGGTGTCAGTGGCTGGAGGGAGAGGGACGCACAGTTAATGTTTAATGGGTACAAAGTTTTGGTTTGGGAAAATGGAGAAGAGTTCTGCAAACGGATGGTGGTGACGGTTGCACAATGTGAATGTACTTAATGCCACAGAACCGTACGCTTAAAAATGGTTAAAATATACTGTTTCCATAGCAGCTGAACCATTTTACATTTTTTCCAGCAACACACAAGGGTTCCAGCTTCTCCACGTTATGTATATCTTACCACAGTTTTTTTTTAAGAAGGGACAAAAAGTTTGAGAAACAAAGTTAACAGTGTGCTGTGAAAGCCGGGTTGAAGGACTGGCCTGAGATTCCCCCACCATCCTCTAACAAGGGTGCAGCCTTGACGTCCCTACCACAACCCCCGAGTTTCAAGAAAGACATGGAGAAATGTGGAGAGCCCCGGCAAACCAGAACCCAGGAGAAAAACAGGGAAACTGTTAAAGTGTCAGGCTGAGCAAACAGACCCCAGACCCCTTGTGCACAGCGGGATCCTCTCCCAAGCACCGAGCTCACTAAGCTAACGCAGCCTCGCCACAAAGCCTCCTGCAAGAAGCATGCCAACTCTAAAATCTCATACGAAGTTCAAGAAGAAACCTACAAAGGAAAAGCCCGGCGGACCCGTCCAATGGCCCCCACGTTAAGTTATACAATTGACAACAGAATCCTATCCCCTGACCGTCCTCGGCAAGCCTGTCTGTCACCCTCGGCCCACTCGTGACACCTCCAATCTGGCCATCGCTGAAGTGGCTGCCCCAAGCCAAATGAATCACACGCCTCATGCTCCACTGCGAGTGCTCTTAACCCTTTCCGGAGGTCAAAACCTTACTGAGAATCCTATCAAAGCCCTGGCATTCTCCCCAGCAACTGGCAACATTTCAAGGAATTCACAGATGCCCCTGGACCCCTGGGGCCGACAAACTCTGTCTCCTTCACATTTCCCTTCCGCACTGCACTCGAGAGGGACGCTGCAACCTCCCTCCTTGTGTAAGAATTATGTAACTCTAACAAATCTCAAGAATCCCTCAGGACTCTCTCTGAAGGGCGGCCCACGCCCCCCGCCCGTGTCAGGATGTCAAGAGGAGGTCGTCTCACATCGGCTTCAGAGGCACAGCCGGTCTGACACGCCACATCCCCGAAGGATGCCCCTCCCTGCGACTGCCCTCACAGACGCACCAATGTGACTTATGGGGACTGCTGCGATGCAGTCTGTTACCACTGGCACCAGCTGCCACGGGCGAATCATCTCAGGAACCTGACCTTGGCAAAGCGTGTTTCACACTTGAGCACAGTTCATCCAGGTGGCCTCGAGCAGGGGCAGGGAGGCAGAAAAGGGACAGGGAGGTGCCGGGGCGCACTGCCCCCCACACCGTGCTGCAGGAGTCACTTCACCCACACAGGGAGACCAAACCCTCAAAGCCAAATTTTCAAGCTGCTGCTGAGAATCCCATAAAAAGCAATGCTATTTCTAACCTCCCGCACCACGGAAAAATACACACGCCACCAAGCAACCCAGAATCTGAGGGTTTATTTTTACATCTTTTCCCCACACCCCCACCCTGGCCTCCCCCACAAAATTTTAGGTGGAAAATTTGCTAGCTTTTTAGCAGTTTGACAATGCCGTGCGAGGCATGAACTGACGGAGCTGCTAGCGCATTTGACTTTAAAGCAAAGCGTCAAGGTATTTTTCCCATATGACTCCGCAGGTCGGCTTGATGAGAAACTAATAAACTCGAATCACAGACAGAATCCAACAAGCAGGTGGAGAGAGGCCCAGTTCCCAGGCCATGGGCAGAAGTGGCAGAGGTGGCAAGTTTCTCTCTCCCATCTCTGAAAGCGTGTTCCCACCACAGGCCTTTCTTCCTGCAGGCTGGCATTCTCTAACCCAAACTATAAACAAGGGCATTCGGCATCCCTGATGCCCTTGCTGCGTTTCTGATTTTCTCAGTGCCACTCTTAACCCTTGATACGGTGTGGCTGTGTTACCACCCAAATCTCAACTTGAATTGTATCTCCCAGAATTCCCACATGTCGTGGGAAGGACCCAGGGGAAGGTAATAGAATTATGAGGCCTTTCCCATGCCATTCTCACAATAGTGAATACATCTCACGAGATCTGATGGGCTTACCAGGGGTTTTTGCTTTTGCTTCTTCCTCATTGTCTTGCCGCCGCCATGGAAGAAGTGCCTTTTGCCCTGCGCCATGATTCTGAGGCCTCCCCAGCCATGTGGAACTGTAAGTCCAATTAAACCTCTTCTCCTCCCAGTCTCAGGTACGCCTTTATCAGCAGGGTGAATACGGGCCAATACAGTAAACTGGTATCAGTAGAGTGCAGCACTGCTGAAAAGGTACTCAAAAATGCGAAAGTGATTTTGGAACTGGGTAACAGGCAGAGACTGGAACAGTTTGAAGGGCTCAGAAGAAGGCAGGAAAATGTGGGAAAGTTTGGAACTTCCTAGAGACTTGTTAAATGGCTTTGCCCAAAATGCTGACAGCGATATGGACAATAAAATCCAGGCTAAGGTGGTCTCAGATGGAGATGAGGAACTTGTTGGGAACTGGAGCAAAAGTGACTCTTGCTATGTTGTAGCAAAGAGACTGGCAACATTCGGCCCCTGCCCTAGAAATCTGTGGAACTTTGAACTTGAAAGAGATGATTTAGGGCATCTGCCGGAAGAAATTTCTAAACAGCAAAGCATTCAAGAGGTGACGTGGGTGCTGTTAAAGGCATTCAGTTTTATAAGAGAAGCAGAGCATGTAAGTTTGGAAAATTTGCAGGATGACTATGCAACAGAAAAGAAAAACCCATTTTCTGGGGAGAAATTCAAGCCGGCTGCAGAAATCTGCATAAATAGCAAGAAGCCTAATGTTAATCTCCAAGACCATGAGGAAAATGTCTCCAGGCCTTGTCAGAGACCTTCACAGCAGCCCCTCCCATCACAGGCCCAGAAAGAGAAAGTGGTTTGGTGGGCTGGGCCCAGGGTCCCCGTGCTGTGTGCAACCTAGGGACGTGGTGCCCTGTGTCCCAGCCACACCAGAAGTGGCCGAAAGGGGCCAACATACAGTTCAGCCTGTGACTTCAGAGGGTGGAAGCTGCCAAGGCTGGAGCCTGTAGGTACGCAGAAGTCAAGAATCGAGGTTTGGGAACCTCCGCCTAGATTTCAGAAGATGTATGGGAATGCCTAGATGCCCGGGCAGAAGTTTGCTGCAGGGTGGGGCCCTCATGGAGAACCTCTGCCAGAATAGTGCAGAAGGGAAATGTGGGGTAGGAGTCCCCACACAGTCCCTACTGGGGCACGGCCTAGTGGAGCTGGGAGAAGAGGGCCACCCTCCTCCAGACCCCAGAATAGTAGCTCCACGGACAGCCTGCACCGTATGCCTGGAAAAGACGCAGACACTGAATGCCAGCCTGTGCAAGCAGTCAGGAGGAAGGATGTGCCCTGCAAAGCCGCAGGAGTGGAGCTGCCCAAGGCCATGGGAACCCACCTCTTGCATCAGCGTGACGTGGATGTGAGACCTGGAGTCAAAGGAGGTCATTTTGGAGCTTTAAAATCTGACTGCCTCGCTGGATTCTGGACTTGCGTAGGCCCTGTAGCCCCTTTGTTTTGGCCAATTTCTCCCATTGAAAACAGCTGTATTTACCCAATACCTGTACCCTTATTGTAACGAGGAAGTGACCAGCTTGCTTTTGATTTTACAAGCTCACAGGCAGAAGGGACTTGCCTTATCTCAAATGAAACTTTGGACTGTGGACTTCCAGGTTAATGCTGAAATCAGTTAAGACTTTGGGGGACTATTGGGAAGGCATGATTGGTTTTTAAATATGGGGATGTGAGATTTGGAGGGGCTGGGGCGGGATGATATGGTTTGGCTGTGTCCCCACCCGAATCTCAACTTGAATTGTATCTTCCAGAATTCCCACATGTTACAGGAGGGACCCTGAGGAAGGTAGTTGAATCAGGGGGGCCAGTCTTTCCCATACTGTTCTCATGACAGTGAATAAGTCTCATGAGATATGATGGTTTTATCAGGGGTTTCCGCTTTTGCTTCTTCCTCATTCTCTCTTGCTGCCGCCACGTAAGAAGTGCCTTTTGCCTCCCGTCATGATTCTGAGGCCTCCCCAGCCACGTGAAACTGTTAAGTCCAATTAAACCTCCTTTTCTTCCCAGTCTCGGATATATCTTTAACAGCAGCATGAATCCGGACTGATACAACCCTAAAGTTGAAGGATCAGGGGACGATGGTGAGATGGAGCTTCAGACTCCAGTCCCCTGATGCTGGGTAGACAGAGGCCCAGGAGGAGAGAGTACGAGGTAAGAGGGGACATGGGAGACACAGAAAGTAGTCCCAAATAAGGCTGAAGAACTCAGACACTCTTTCAGAAGCTGAGGGAGCCCCCTGAACTAGGACCCCCAAACCTGGGATCCCTCCCAGGACCCCAGCACCGGCCACCTTGGTGTCACTTCCCTGATGGCGACCTGGAAGGCCAGCAGAGGCTCTGACCCACAGCTTCCCCACAGCCCACGCGGGTGGGAAACCTCAGGGCACCCTCTACAAGAACCACCTTCAGGGCTGAGTTTCAGTCCTCCTCAAGTTAGGAGCCCCCAGCACAAGATGGTCATTCACATGACAACTCCGATTGTCTTTTGTGGGTTTTTCTGTGTTTTTTTGAGGGGGGCGTTGGAGACAGGATCTCACTGTACTGCCCAGGCTAGAGCGCAGTGGCATGATCATAGCTCACTGCAGCCTCAAACTCCCAGGCTCAAGTGATCTTCCCGCCTCAGCCTCCTGAGTAGCTGGGACCACAGGCACGAGCTAGCACGCCCAGATAATTTTGTCGGCTTTTTAGTAGAGCTGACATCTCATGTTGCCCAGGCTGCTTTCAAATTCCTGAGCTCAAGCGATACTCCTGCCTCAGCCTCCCAAAGTGCCGGGATTCCAATTCTTTTTGTTCGATAACATTTTCACGAGTTAATCTGTTTTATTGCACAGTGCCAAAGATCACTTTGTACACACATCTGGTGAAAATAAGCAAGACTCTATTTGCCACTGTAGACAGCAGAGACCTACATTCAAAGGTAATGACTGCTTCTCCCAGTACTACTGATCCTCATTGATTTAACTTAAAAAGTTTAAATTGAGCGCAAAGATAGAAGTTCAGGTCAGGATGCACTGCCTGGGTCTAAGGTTACTTTTTCATTGTTTCACTGTGACTCCCCACAGGGCCCCTGGTCTCACACTGGAAGACATCCTGTCACTGTGACTCCCCACAGGGCCCCTGGTCTCACACTGCAAGACATCCTGTCACTGTGACTCCTCACAGGGCCCCTGGTCTCACACTGCAAGACATCCACAGGGCCCCTGGTCTGCACCGGTGCCTTCAGATCCCTTAAGGACCAAGAAGGAAACCAAAAGAGAGGTGGAGTTTTCTCCAGCTGCACCTTTCCAGTCTGTGCTGACAGCCAGCCAGATCTCAGACTCAGGCTGCACTGCCTTATGCGGAGGTCAGGGAACGGCGCGGGGAGCCTGAATTAATCATTTCTTTGCCTGCACCCGGGTGGCTTTGGGCTTAATCACGTCAGCAGCACTCCCCCGTGCGCTCCAGCAGGATGCCGCGTGAAGCGCCTTAGTAAACTTCCGCAGTCCTGAAAGAGGACGGAGAGAGCAGGACCTCTGCTCTTTTCCTCCAATCCCCCCAGCACACAGATCACAGCAGAAAGCCAGCATTAGGGTGGAAAATAACAGCCAACGTGTTGTTGAGTGACGACCGTGCATGGAATGCTGAATTAGGCATCTTCAAAGTAATTCCATGAGATAAATATCATCCCGTTTAAAGATGAGGAAAGCTGAGACTCACAGGGTTAGGGCCCACCAGGGTAACAAAGTGAATGAAAGTCACCAGGGCCAGAACTCAATCCTAGGTCTGTGGTTTCTGAGTTCCCCACACAAATGCAATATGGTAAAGGGCAAATGTTTTCAGATTCGTCGAGGAGGGAAAAACTCAAAAGTGCATTCAATAGCAACCCAAACACGTGGACCCGGCTGCATTTTAAAACCAACTCCAAATACATCCACTGGACAAGGAGACAGGCACATCCTGCAGTTAATGCAAAGCTCTAGGCCTCCTTGGGCCCTCCCAGGCAAGCAGACAGAGCAGAAGAAGGCAGTACCACCTGTCCATTTTATCAGCTCGTAGGAATGTCTCACAGCCCAGCTGTGAGCTGCTTAAGGGACACCATTTTGCAAGTAACAGAGCAAATATAAATTCCAGGACAGTCAGCTGTAAGAACCTAGTTCAGAGGTGTGAAAGTTCTGACGACACCTCGCGATCTAAGTCTGTGCTTGAAAATCACCCGTGATGATGAAGCGCCACGCAGTTCTGCAGAAACAGTGATTCCTTCTTCGGCTGCTCTCATTTTCAGGAGAAGCGATGTAGTTTTGTATTTAATTTAAAATCCACACATACCAGTACAGTCAAGACAAAGTTTTCCATTACCAAGTTTGAAAGCTGCTTAAAATAATTGATGAGTGAGGTAACCCCACATAAGGGGGGAAATCAGATACTTAAGTCATTTGCAAGGATTCTTTCTACTTTTGCGGAAATGTTGTAACTCAAGTTTCAGTCTGCGGGGGCATAGTCCAGCGGTGTGTGTGTTCCGCTACCTAGTAAAATTCTACTGGAAGACAGTGCTAGTTTTTGGTGGGTCAATTCAATGGGAACTGTATTTGAGACAATAAAAGAGAAATGAAACTGCGCCCACGCCTTTGTCAGCCCTGGCAGAGAGGTGCTGCCACCGCCCACCTCAAGCTGGCGGTGAATGTGCCAAACGATGGAAGAAAAACGGCTGCTCCACACCCACCCAGCCAGCGAAGAGCTGGGATTTTCAAACACCGCGCTGTTCTGTCAGGTTAACAAAGGCATCGTGTGAATAACAAGCATTTCGTCAGTCACTGAACATCCGCGAGGCGTGCGGTCTGGGTGTTCCCCACGAGCTCTTTCCACCCCAGCTTCCCGAGAGCCAATCGAATGGGCGTGAAATCCACTCAGGAGACAGGAGAGACACTGGAGCTCAGCAGTGGAGGAGCTGCCCTCACACGGAACCCAAGCGTGGTTTGCTCTGCCATGCATACTGCTTTGCACCCGCAATTCGGGAAGGCGTCAAACTGTAAAAAGTCTATTTACATTCCAGGGTCTGTGTGCCTCAGCAAGGAAGCACCGTGAATCCTCCTGGATTCTCCAGGTGCCTCCTCAGCTGCCAACAGCAACCAGAAAGGAGAAGGCTGGGATATGCTCTAAGAGCTTCGGGGTGGATTCCTCATTAAGTTGTTTCATTTGCCAAAAGTTTTATCGAGCTCCTGACACTGCTGGCACTGTTCTAGGCCCTGAAGAAAAAATAAATGGAAGGGAGGAGGACAAGCGGGAGAGAGCGAGGTGCTTGCCCTCAAAAGGCTTACATTCTAGAAAGGGATTTCCCATAAGCAACGAGTCCCATCACCAGGCATGTTAAAAATTTAGAAAAAAATTGGATCTTATATTTTATAGAATGTGTTACCTTCCTGAAAATTCTCATGTATTTCTTCACTTGATGTTCTTTGACATCAAATGAAGACTGATAATGAGACAAAATCAGCATCACTAGAATCCCAGAGGAACTGAGAAAACACAGCGTTGAGGGGGCAGGGTATCCTGAGGCCAGAGGCTGACACTGGCATGCCAGATGGGGGCTCCCGGCACCCCCTAGCTCTCTCTGCCACTGACTGTCTCCCACCAGGGCTGGCTCTGAAAACACACAGGTGTCACCCACGCTTCTACTGTGAATAGACACCCAAGCCCCAGCAATGGACATCCAGCCCCAAGGAAGAAACACACCAATGAGGCGCACCCTGTAAAAACCAACGCAGCCAGACAGCTCCACCATCGCAGAGCAGCTCCTGCCACGACAAGCGCGACTTCCCGGACGTCACCACAAAGAACAGTCACAAGTGGCTCCACCTACCTTTTAAACTATACAGAAGCTGATGGGAGTTCTTGGAAATGGCCCAACAGGAGGTTGACGTCACGAACGTAGAGCTTGAACCACTAGAAAGAAAGATGAAGAGCTTCTGTGAGCCGTTGGTTTATTTTCGTGTGTCCCCCCCTCCCAAGTTCCAAAACTGGTTAAATATTTGAGGGCTGTCATGAGAAGAGACATAAATATCAAAATGAATACAATAAAAATGCAACAATAAGCATCAAGTAATAAAGGGAAGGCAGAGAGAAGAATTACAGCACAGAATTACCGAACTGGGACAGAATCCCCCTCTGCCTCCACTCAGCCACAGGGCACCAAGTCCTCATCTGCCAAAGGACACACACTTGGTCCTGCAGAGGCACGGGCCTCCTCTTCGATGAGAGGCCAAGTAACAGACAGCATCCCTGTTGGACTGGCCTTCTTAAAATTCATACACACCCTAAAGGCTGTGAAAAGACCATCTTCTTTCACAGCAATCCAAACTGTCTCAAGACAACATGGGTCCACCTAAAAGCGGGCGGGCTCCGCTGAAATACATGTCTGATTTCATGGGAGAAGCAGGCCCTCTAGCAGTGACACTGCTGGGATGGTAACATTCACGACTCTGCCTGCAAGGCTGCCTTGACCTGCCCTCCATCCTGTTAGGAGACTGTCCTCCCAGCTGGTGCTCCAGATTTTGTCCAGTCCATACAACCTGTCACCGGCGTCCCCATCCCAACGGAGCGAGGATGCTCTGTGGGCACCGCACCATCCCAGGCGGAGCGCCGGGTATCCTCGGGTGACCGCCTCGAGCTCACAGAGCAGTTTCCGGGGAACTCAGCAAGGCTCCGCCTCAGACACCACAAGCACCTCTCAGCACCCTGCCCGCCAGTGTGCGGGACACACGCTTGTCCAAGGGGGACTAAGCCACCATCTGTGTAGCTTGTGTGCTGCAGTTCATTCTCCAGGAGGCTCGTACCCCAAAGCGTGTTCCTGCCATATGCCACTCCTGAGTGATCAGCCCATGTAAAGACAGCCGGATGAAACACAGCTGCACCGGGCTAGAGGAGCCTGGGAGACTCCTGCGGAGCCCTACCCCAGCCAAACACCTCCTTCCCATCAGTGCTGGGAGCCTACAGACATTCCTTTCTCCTCCTGTTTCCTGCCTGCTGAGAGATGAAAACAACCCACTGCTGATTTTCCAGATCTTAGTTTTTATTCCTCCACTGGGGCTGTTCTCGCCAGTCTTCCTAGGACACAAACGCCCAGATTTCTTGGGAACAGAAGTCTGTGAAATAACCAGAAAGGTACTGTGGTGGGCAGAATTCCAAGGTGAACCCCCAAATTGCTCCCACCCTGTACAACTCCCTCCCCTTGAGCGTAGGTGGAAGCTGTGACTGGTTTCTACCCACCGAATACCGCAAAGGATGCTTCTCCCCACACCAGGTGACCTACGTAGGATCCCATCTTAGCGATGAGGGAGTGGCAGACTCCCTTGCTGGCTTGGAGAAGCGAGCTGCCACCTCGTGATGGGGCCTGTGGGGGGCCACTTGGCAAAGCACTACAGGGGCTCCCCAAGGACCTGAGAGCAGCCCCCAGCTGCCAAGCAGCAAGGGAACAAGGACATCAGTCCTGCGGTTACACGTCAGCAAATTCCACCAGCAACCTGCATGAGCCTGCAGGTGGATTCTTCCCCACTCAAACCTGCAGATGGGAACACAGCCTGGCTAACACCTTGACTACAGCCTGACCAGAGAACCAGCTAAGCCATGCCTGACTCTGGAGCCATGGAGACTGTGAGATAACCAATGAGTACTGTTTTCAGCTCCCACGTTTATGATAATTTGTTACACAGCAACAGAAAACTGTAAGTATAACTTAGTAATTAGGCCGGGTATGGTGGCTCATGTCTATAATGCCCGTACTTTGGGAGGCTGAGGCGGGTGGATCAGGATGCCACGAATTCGAGACCAGCCTGGCCAACACAGTGAAACCCCGTCTTTACCAAAAAATACAAAAATTAGCTGAGCGTGGTGGTGCACACCTATAGTTCCAGCTACTCGGGAGGCTGAGGCATGAGAACCACTTGAACCCAGGAGGCCGAGGTTGCCGAGAGCCAAGATCGAGCCACTGCACTCCAGCATGGGCGACAGAGTGAGACCCTACCTCAAAATAAATAAATCAATCAACAAACAAACTTAGTAATTACATATGGGGTACATAATATAAAGTGTACATGCATATACTAAATGCATACACAACTGTCCATTAGACCAGGCCTCTGCCCTGCCTCATCGACCAAAAGTGGAAATTCATTCTCCTCCTCAACTTTGAGCTCCTCGTGGGCAGAAACCACATCCCCGTCCGTCATCCTGGCATCCCCAAGACTGCGCAGAGTGTGTGGCACACGGGAGGCCTTTAACATTTGTTTTCTTTTATCCTTGTTTGTGTGCACATAGTAAGTACATGTATTTACGGGGTACATCAGTTGTTTGGATATAGGTATTTAATATGAAATAAGCAAATCACGCAGAATGGGGTTTCCATCCCATCAAGCATTTATCCTTTGAGTTACAAACAATCCAATTACACTCTTTAATTTTAAAATATACAATTAAGTTACTACTGACTATAATCACCTTGTTGTGCTACTAAAATTTTTTAAATGAGCCACAGTAATAGAATTATGATTTGTCAATGTCTAGTCACAAAAAGGCCATAGCAACCGAACTTATTCAAGTCTTCAAAGCAGAGCCCATAGCTTTGAATTTCAAAATAGGTTGAAGATATTTGGCTTCATGTTCTACCCCCAAAGAATGAACACACAACTTCTCCAGCACTGATTTCATTTTGCCAGTGAACCTGAGTCAGTGCTTAAAATGTCACTCAGTAGTTCTTACTTTTGTCAAATATCCTTGCCACTTCTCTGGCATCTAGCGATCTGCAGTTCAAGGTTAAAAACGAAAAGTTCCCTAAGAGAATTTCCAAAGTAAGAATTTGTGACTCATTTTTAATTTTCCATTAGTATCAATAAATCTTTCCTTCCCAACTAAAGTGACAAAACCTGTATGGGTCAAATGGCCAGGCTCTAATTCTGAAACAAAATACCAATCCAATTTCCTGGCAACCTGTTTCAAAATTTCTTTTAGATTTTTTTTGAAACAGGGTCTTGCTTGGTGTCCACACTACAGTGCAGTGGCTGCCCACAGGCACAAGCACAGCTCACTGCAGCCTCAAACTCCTGGACTCAAACGATCCTCCTGCCTCAGCCTCCCCAGTAGCTGGGACTACAGGTGCGCACCACCATGCCGAGCTCTTTAAGATATTCTCTTTTTACACTGATAATTTTTAACTATTTTAAGCAAGACTTTAAGCTCTGTTGAAAATAATAATTCAACACATACAGTTCCTGCTATCCAACATTGTGTCTATTTTACATTCCAAAAGGACTAGTTTTAATGACAGTGATATTTTAAAACACTTAAATCAATAAAATTACTTTAAAAAGTACAAAAAAACTTTATTCATTACAGAAACCTGTCACACTCCCCTGAAATCTATATTCAGGACTGTATAATACATTCCCACTTCTTCATCAACCACTCAGCAAACGCGATCATCATCTCCACGCTTTCTCCCTCATGCTCAGCCTCGCAGGCAGCAGGATTCTCACACCCAAGCCAAGAAAAACTAAAAACAGCAGTTCCATGACACGAGGCAGAGAACTGCAACGAACTCACCTCTTCCTTTCAGCATAACTTTAACTCTAGCTGTGAAAATAGCCACTGACCTGCTGCTTAGCATCCCCTGTGTAGGGACCAGCAGGGAACCGGGGGGGTCACTCACCAACCCCTCCCCAGGCCCAGCCAAGGGATCAACGGCTCCAGGTCACAGCACAAAGGCAGACCTGACGCCCCACCCAGGCCTCCTCCCTCTGTTCTAGTAAACACAGGCTTTTTCCATAACCTCACCAAACACAACTCAACGTCAAGCCCAGGCCTCCAAGAAAGAAGGCCGAGCCCAAACACGAAGCCTCCCCCAAGGAAATCAAGCCGTCAGAAGAAAGGTTCATTCAACAGGAAGCCACTGGGGACAGCCAGCGAGCACCGCCGCCCGCCGAGGAGAGAAGAGAAGGTGCTGGCTGAGCTCCTCGCACGCCACACCCCGCGGCACCAGGCACCGATCGGGGCATCCACACGTGGCTTTCCAACAGCATGGTCCTGAGGGGCTGCCGATCTCACGGGCCCCAAACCACCTCCTGAATGACATGTCCCAGACACGGCTGTGAGCCACAGGCCCCCAGGAAGCAGAGCGAGAAGAGGCAGAGTGGGTGGGTGTCCTCGGGTGGAAAGTATCCACTCCTGAAAAGTGACAGGCAGCACCGCTCTTGCACCAGGACAGGACGGCACGAGGGGCTGGAGGATGGAAAACCCCGAAGGGAAGCAGGCGCACTTATTCTTAATCTTTCCAGTGTTCTCACTCTCTCGTGAAGGTCAAGGAAGATGGGAAATTTGTTTGGGCAAACGCTGAAGAGAAGCCTGGCCACAGGCTTCCGGGCTCTCTCCGGGGCAGGACTCGCTCCAGCTGGTGGCTGGGTCCTGGGAAGCAGAGCCATTTAAAACACAAGGGGCTGGGCACGGCGGCTCACGCCTGGAATTCCAGCACTTCGAGAGGCCGAGGTGGGAGGATCACTGAAGCTCACGAGAAGCCTGAGCAATTTAGCAAGACCCCGTCTCTGTAAGAAAGAAAACATTAGCGGACGCGGTGGTGCACGCCTGCGGTCCTATCTGCTCAGGAAGCTGAGGCGGGAGGATCTCTTGTGCCCGGGAGTCTGAGGCTGCAGTGAGCTATGATCACACCACCGCACTCCAGCCTGGGCAACAGAGTGAGACCCTGTCTCCAACATACACACACACAAGGAGGCCCAGAGAGAGTGAAGAGCCATCTCAGGGAAATCGTCACGGGACAGAAAATACACAGAGCAGCTGGTGACATAAGAAACAGAAAAGAAAGGCACCCTTCCCCAAACCAACCTTCCTTACGATGCTCTTTCCAGAAACGCTGCAGATGGACCCAGCCCGTCACCACAGATGCCGTAACACACCTGATTATCGCATCAGGGACAGTTTCACACCGTAAAATGCACGTGTGCATCCATTCATGCATTCGACCTGTAAACGCCACATGGTTTTTGTTTTGATAATTTTCTAACATCTTTACAAGCTGATGCACCACAGCTCCCTAGCTTCCATCTCGCTCACAGGGATGCATTATTCTGAGCAGACTGAAGCCGAGTTACACCGACCGTAGGTGTGACTTTCCTGGGGCCTCACTGGCCACCACCAGGAACCTGCACTCACTGAGTCTGGCCTCAGCGAAGAGACAGGGGTCATGGTAACCCCAGTCACGGAGCAGCAGGAGGTCTCCAGCTGTCCCTGAAGGGTCCCGGCCGGGTCTACAAGGCTGCCATGCAGAGTGACCACGCACTGGCCACGGCTCCTGCAGGCTGCAGAACGCCGCTGTCCCTGCAACAGCCTAGAGCGTGACCGCCTGTGTCCTAACAAAGCCGCAGCAAGCATTTCATCAGCGCCGTTCAGACCTGAGGAATACGCATGGAGCACGCAGCATGGGGCGACACCAAGGACACTAACTCGGCCAGGAGGAGCGGGACGGAGGCGAAAGCCAGGCACTGTCTGGCAGCTCTCTCGCTGCGTTTGGGTTTTCTTCTCCCCAAATAGAAGTGAAGGTCTCTTCAAACCAGATGCAACAATAAAGTGGTCCGGTTTTGCTTGCCGGGAACAAACGAGGAATGGCGACGGCCGTCTGGCAAGTCCCCTCCTCTGGAGCGCAGAGCACCACCTCCGGCCGCTGCCAGGGCACAGTTCAAGTGCCCAGTCTCTTCACAGACGCGAGCCCCACGACACCCTCTAGGGGATTTCTACCTGGACCAAGGCAACCCAGGCCCCGCACAGCTGCCACGCACAGGTCAGGAGCATCCCTCAAAGTAAGCACTGAGGGCCGGGTGCGGTGGCTCACGCCTGTAATCCCAGCACTTTGAGAGGCTGAGGCAGGTGGATCACGAGGTCAAGAGATCAAGACCATCCTGGCCAACGTGGTGAAACCTCGTCTGTACTAAAAATACAAAAATTAGCCAGGCGTGGTGGCGGGCGCCTGTAGTCCCAGTTCCTCAGGAGACTGAGGCAGGAGAATCACTTGAACCCGGGAGGCGGAGGTTGCAGTGAGCCGAGATTGCACCACTGCACTGCAGCCTGGCAACAGAGCAAGACTTCATCTCAAAAAAAAAAAAAAAAAAAAGCACTGCACGGTGGGTGGGGTGGAAACTGACTTGCTGGGAGCAGTCCCTGTGCCAGGGGCTGATTCAGCTTTTCCCACCCTCTCCCTTCAACCAAGATCTGCCAGTCAAAGCAAAAGAAGTCCATGTGCCTAACGTCAGCTAACACTCTTGGCTCAAGTGCTCAGGCAGCAAAGTTCAGAGGCCCCACCTCCTGGGCGTCAAAAATTCCAGAGCCACCTACAGGAAGACAGGACAAGGCCAACCTCGGGGAGCGCTACCGGCATCCAAGGCCTTCACGCAACAGGGGCTTATCAGATGCTGAACGTGCCAGGCCTTGTGTCAGATGCTGAGGACATCACAAGGGGAAGAACAATGAGAAGAGGCCTTCGACCCGGACTCTTCGGTCTTCGGGGTAGCTACGGTCTCCTTCGGCGGACTGAGAAAGACCTGGAGAACTCAGTACCCAGAGAGTGCCCTGGAAGCCCCCAGTGGGAACTAGGAAACGGGCCTTCTACGGGCTCGGAGGGTCCCTCTGCACCGCTGCTTCCACATAGGCACTGAACACCCACCGTCACGACGCCAGAGAAACGGGGAACCCTCCAGTCATCTACATCAGCAGCAAGAAACAACTTCGGTTACAGTCACTTGAGTCTTAGCTAAGCCTCATTAGATTCTCATTATTTAAGTCTGTCAATGGTATAATAGGACAGTTCTATATTAACTAGAATGGTTTAAAAATCACGACACCCTATTTCGCAGCATTTCCGGACGGCAAAATGTTCACTGCTCATTGGTGTATGTGTTTAGTTGTTGTTTAGGTAAACTGAGCCAATAATAAACATCTATTATTGATCATTCTCCTCCATTAAACTATGTTTGATCTTTCCTCTGTAAATCCCCCATAGTAGTAGTCATCGTATACTTTCATATATTTCAAATGCAATATATACGCATGTACACATATATACACAGGTAACGTCCAAATACATACATACACAAACACACTCTGGGTTGTGGTATTTAAATACATACACATACATATGTATCACATGTATAACTTTAGTTTCTAAAAACAATAGTCTCATTGCTTGAAATACATTTTCTCTTCCCTTCTATTGGAGATCGCTTTTTTAGTGCCGGCTGTGATCTCCGCTCCTGCAGAGTTCCAGCCTCCCACCACAGCCTCCCGCCGCAGCCTCACGCCCTCCTGCCGCAGCCCCCCGCCGCAGCCCCTCCCGCCGCCAGGGTCTGGAAAGCAGAAAGCAGCTGTGTTCTGCTCAAGCCAAACAGAACTCGCCCCATCTGTATTTTCTGTGCGTAAACTTTACCGGTCAAGTCCTGGACCCAATGCTCTGAAATAACTCACTGAAAACACAGTCTACTGCTAACGCACTTTGCTCACCTTCCAGTGCTTTGATAAACTTGTACGCGGTAATGCAAATAGGCCTGGAATAAGCATACTTTGCCCTCTCGACCAGCCAATTCAGCCTCTACACATCTGTAGTGAGTCCCAAGGGTCTACATTTCCTTTTTTCTTTTTTTTTTTTAAGAGACAGAGTCACCCAGGCTAGATTACAGTGGAGCCATCACAGTTCACAGCTGGCTCCACTTTCTGGGTGCAGGTGATCCTCCTACCTCAGCCTCCCAGGTAGCTGGGACCACAGGTAGGCATGCCACCACACCCAGCTACTTTTTAACATTTTTGTACCATTGGGATCTTGCTATGTTTCCCAGCCTGGTCTCAAACTCCTGGGATCAAGAGATCATCCCATCTTGGCCTGTCAAAGTGCTGAGACGTCAGATGTGAGCCACCATGCCCAGCCTCCACACGTCTAACCAGCTCCCAGGAGACACCAGCACGGCAGTCCAGTAACATGGCTCTAGACAGCCTGGTGTGTTTGCAGATCACGGTAGCCTGCCTCGACTCCCCTACAAACACTTGTTCAAATCCACAGCAGTGAGAGCCTGCTGAGAAGGCAGCTATTCGAGTGACACCCATAAGCAAGTTAACAGGGACGTCGGGTGATGGACAGGGCCACGCGGGAGGATGGAGGACAGAACATCCAAGAGGGCACTAGAAGGAAGGGGTCGAAGAAGGCCATGAGGACACTGAGCTTGAGAATGAAACCAAGCCTGCTGCAGAAACCCATGAACCGTTCAAGATGAAAAGAGCACGTCTGTCTGGAAGGAGCTCCCACACTGCCGACTCACACCGACTTCAAGCGTGAGCATGACGTCAGACAGCTCGCGAGGGCCCCAGCAGGCTGGGAAACAGGCACCGATGCCACCAGCAGAAGCCACCACGCAAATGGGCTTCCCCTTAGGAAAAAAAAAAAAAGAAAAAAAGATCATCTACCCCAGTTTATTTGAAAAGACACAGATGCTCCAAATATTCCCACATTCACGGATCATTTTAATTGAAAATAGAGACAAGCTTCTACTACCTCATCAGAGCACCAGTTCAGAGCATAATATCTGATTGTAAAGACTGTCATTGTGTGTAAGCCAGCTGCTTACATTTCATTGAGCCCGTGTTTTAAAAAGATTACCAAGTTCCTCTTCATTTTACACCATTCTTAGAATATTTCTCAGTACTTTCTCTATGAGACCACTGAAAAATAACCACTGGCACTGAGATCCTGCCCAGCCTGGGAGCCACTAGTAACTAGTTCAAGTCTGGACATGCTGTTCCACAAGCTTCTAAATTAATAAGGGTAAAAATAAACTTCCAGAAAAGGCAAACCCTACATTAGTTCAGCCTTCTCGCATCCAAAGACACGCAACCTTTCCTCATTCTTGTGGGTTTCATAAACTAAGCAGCACAGCACACTGTAAACTGATTTGCTGGTTTCCACACGTGCTGCCAAATTTCCACGTCTGCAAAACCAATTTCAATCAAACAAAAACCCTAAAGTTAATCTTCTAGTTCTTCACAGGGTCCAATTTATTCAGAATGTGGGGTAAAAAGCTGGAAGACAAGAAATCAATTGTTGGCAAATAATGTCAATGTTAATTTACTGTCTTCATTTTTTAAATCACTACTTTGTCTCAGGATCATTTCCTCCTCCGAGATCTGGAAAGTCTTTAAAAAGTGGACACTGCCAAACAATGGCCTTGTTATAAGCCACAGTTTAGTTATTTTAAGGCATTTACTTTACTGCCTTTTAGCTGAAGTTCTCATGAAAATCTTTCCAAGCCACTAACTTTGTTAAGGATTTTTACAGGTTTACAATATAATACTGCACAGCTTCTAAACGTTTCAGGGTTTCACTCTGCCCGTTACTTTAGCCTTTAAGAGAGCAGCAGAGTCTGGAGTTAACGACGTAGGTAAGAGAAAGGGACGCCAAGAGGGGAAACGCTGGCAGTGGCTTAACAAGGCTGCATTCCGAGGGAACAGCTAAAGGGCAGCCTGCGGTGTGAGGCTGCTTATAACAGACAGCAGAGGCAGTCTGCAGGCACAGCATTTGGCATCTGCTGACTCCCTAAGAGATCTCCTGTCCTCTGCCTTCAGTAGTCTGCTCAGATGTGCATAGAAAGACCAAGAAGCCCCATATTTTCAGATGCTCAGACGAAACCATCTCCCACTAGGCCAGAATCCCAACAGGGGAGGGGGGCAGGGAGAAGAGTCAAGCCGAGCGGGGAGGAGGGTGAAGGAGGAACTGAGACAAAGGAAGAAGGACAGAGTCCAGGACAGACTGGCCGGGGAGGCGGAGTGGCACCATCCACAACCCATCAACAGGAACAAAATATTCTGCCCTGGGACAAGAAAACAAAGGAAATCAGTAGAAAACTATAGTCTTAAACTTAAGAGAAAATATCTCTCCAGGTACATCTTGGAAAGTACAAGAGTTTCAAAAGACAAAAAGGACGGCGTCAAGCCAGGTGCACTGGGAGGAGTAGCTGTCGTCCCAGCTACCACAGAGGCGAGGTGGGAGGACGGCTCAAAGTGAGGAGTTCAGGTCTAGCCTGGGCAACAGAGTGAGGCCTCATCTCTAAAAAACTGTTTTAAAAGAAAAAGAAAGAATGCATTGGTCTGCCCGTGCTACCTTAAGTCAAAGCTCAGGAAGGACAGTGGGTGACTCACAGGCTGTGCCAGTTCTCATGGCATGCAAGCTGTCACCAGGGGCCCCAGGAGAGCTGCTGGACAATCCTTACACGCGTGTGGTTTCCAATCAGCCAGAATGGGGGGCCCCAGCCTCCGGCTTAACCCTTCCAGAAAAGCAAAAGATGAGAATGAACAGACGAAGTAGCTGAGTTACATGCGGCATCTGAGGTGAAGCTCATCTCAGTTAGACAGGAGCAGGAGCTGCACCTGAGCGAAAACTGATGGCTGATCTCATACATGCAAACACCAAACAGCACAGGGGTTGTTTACAGAAAGTAAATTAGCATTCACAGGCTATGCCCCGGGCAGCTTCACCATCCTGACCAAACTGCCCCCATTCTTCTCAGACTCCACCACCACATGTGACAGGTGGAACGGGTGGTGCTGGCTTTAAAATGAAGGGAACGGACCTCTCTTCCGACAACTACTAATGCTGCAGGCCTGTGTGCACACACTAAAAACAACACAACACACACACAGACACACACATGTGTGTGTGTGGAAACCGATCAGGGATCAGAAGTAGAGTTTCCAGAAGTTCCAAACATTATTTTGATAATTTTTAAGTGCACAGCAAAAAAAAAAAGTGTATCACTCTACATCTACATCATTACATACCAAAAAATGTTTCTGTTAGAATTATTTGGCCCTTACAAGTGAAAGTACATTTTGCAAAGATAGGTGTCACTGAACTGCTAAAGCAATGTCAGCAGTCACCTTCATAATTCGGACCTGCAGTCTGAGAATATTTTCACGAACCTCCCCCTTGCCACCATTACCCTGTTCATTCTAACCAGGACCTAGGCCTGAACTCAGAAAATGCTGTTCTTTCACAAAGAGATTCCACATGAAAGTAGATCTATAGCCTTCAGTTGACGTGGAGGATTTTCTGCCTCACTAAACATAAAAATTGCAGCTCCTAGTGTTACTCGTACTCAGAATTCTGTTCGTTTCAACTCTCTTCCTAGTCAGCGACGTGCCACCTCTGAGGCTGTGACTGAAACTGTAGCTAACACTCGGAAGGCAGCTCCAAGGGTGATGTGGGGACAGGGCTCCAGGGATCTGCCCAGGAGTCTGGCCAGGACTGCGGTGCTGGGCTCGCCTCAGAGCAGCTCCCTCTCCTCCACGGAGAAGCCGTCGCCAGGCAGCGCCTGAGTGTGGAGGCCCTGCCGCAGCCTGCCTCCCGCCTAAGACGGTCACTATGCCAATTCGAAACAAAACAAAACAAAGCTCATTCCCAGCTGTGTCTAGTCTGAGCCCAGATCTGGAGAAGGCAGCCACCAGAGACCCTCAGCGTCCTCCCGCCTCTGCACACCCGAGCCCCGTGCCGGAAAGAAAGGGGAAGCCAAGCCCAGGTTGGGTGCCTTCCTCAGCGGGCTGTGTCTGTATGTGTCTGCGGTCCCCAGGACCGCTCCTGCCCACACCTGGCTGCAGACCCAGTGCAGGGCACAGGAGTTGTGCGGGAGGAATGAAGCCAGGCCCTGCCCTCGAGGAGCTCCCGGGTTAGCTGTGAATGCAGGGCTGAGGGCAGCGGGCTCACGCGGACTCTGCAGCAAAACGACCTTCTGTGTTCCCGGGTCCACAGGAAGAAGTTGGGGGAGCCCTAAAAACAAGCCCCGAAAAAGCCTTTGTTTTTAAGGTCTGGGCGAGTGCTACTCATTGTCCAAACTACAGAACCACTGTGCCAAGGGGCATTTTTGCTAAAACACACGTTCACTGCTGGGCACCATCTCAGCATCTGAGTCAGAATCTCTTGGGGTGGGGTCCAGGAATCCGTATTTTTAACAAGCTCCCCAGATAATGCTTAAACATATCGATGCTCCAAACCAGAGCTCTAAACCTAGATCAGGCAGATCCACTCGGGGGTGAGGAGGAGGCTGAGCGCTCAGGGGTGGGAGAAGAACAGGGGCCCACCTGGGGGACGGCGAGGACCTCAGGAGTAGTGGGGAGTGGGCTGAGGAGGACCCCTGGAGGCCTGAGCTGTGGGCAGCAGAGCGGGGTCCCAGGGTCACCCCTATGGGAGATGACTTCAGCAGACCTTGAAGAAGATCTGAGCACCAGGCAAGCAGGACCCACGGCCAACAAAGCCCTGGGGAGTGGGGCCGGGTGTGGCTGAGTGACAAGTCCTCGGAAACGTGCCTGGAAAGGACAGTCCCCAGATGACCGATATCAGCCACCTCATCTTTCTCAGTGAGTCAGGGATCAAAGGAGATTTATTTCTCCACAAAAATGAAGAGACGTGGCATGCCTTGCTCCTGGGTGCACGGACCTATTCATCCCTGTCGCACATTTCGACAAATTGCAATGAGCCCAGAAAAGGGCTCACCTGGCCAGCTGCCGTGTGGCTGCAGGACGGAGGAAGCCACGCTCCAGGCGGCACAGTGGGAAGCGGGAGGGCTTCGAGTGTCCCCGGAGGAACTGAGTGAAATGGGGGCTGGAGACAGAGACCCTAGCCAGGCCACACAGGTACGTTCGGCGTTGACCTTCAGAGCCACGCAGTGACAGGTCAGCCTTGCCGCTAGGTGGTAAGAAGGTTCTCAGAACGAGATCCCGGACCAGGAGTTTGGAAGGCACAGGGAAGGCACAGGGAAGGATACAAGGAGGGGAGAGACGGCGGAGGCTGGAGGCAGGGCAGTCTGTTCGGAGGCTTTTGCAAAAGTCCAAGCAAGAAATGTTGAGAACGGAAGGCAGTGACCACAGCAGGAGGAAAGGAGCCGTGTGGAAAACACTGCGAAGGTAGAATCACAGGCCTTGGTGACACAGTGGACCGATCAGGGAGCCAGGAGGGGGTCAGAACGGCACCAGGTTCTGGCTTGGGCAACTCAGCTTTAACTCAGGTAAAAGAAAAGAGAGGGCTCTTACATAGTTTTACAAATCAATTTGCCAATGCCTCCCCCAACCCTGAAACACTGGAGTCTGTAGGTTCGGGAAGACCGTACTCGAAATGCTTCTGTGAAACAGTACCCGTGTTGTAAAATGCACCCCGTGCTTTCTCCAGACACATTCTTCAACTACTCTTTTCAGCGAAATGCATCTCAGAAAGCTTCATAAACAAAATCAATCCAGATTCAGAATCCAGGAAGAAGGGAGGGGCTACGCAGAATCACCTCACACAGTCCACAGAACAGCCATCTGCAGAGAAAAGCACGAAACCATCTTCAACCTGCACGGCAATCGCGCAGGGGAAGGAAGCACAGGACGACATCACACACAGGACGACGTCTCCTCTGAAAACAGGCTAGCGGCTTCCCTGCCAGGAATGCCGTCACCTACGCGATCGGGCTCAGAACATCTGCAGACAGAAGTCAACTCCTCATTAGCTAAACTCATAAAGGGACACTGTGGGACTGAATGATGGCAAATACTCCAGAAACCATTCGTTCCTCACTTTCTAAGCATTTTCCTGCACACTGTTGAACATGGGCCAAGGAACTGTCTAACGGTCTGCAGGCGCCCTTTGGAAAGAGCAGCAAGGCCCACTCTGAGGACCACTCGGGGGGCAGGGCTGGGAAGCCCTCCAGGTCTGTGGCCGCAGCTTCTCTGGCCGTTAACATACAGCAGCCGCCTGGCAGGGCCACCTCCTCAAAGGACGCATCCTCACCACTCAGGTCCATCCTGCACCCAGCCCCCACTCTTTCAAATGGTGCCCACCCACCCACTCAACCAACTGCAACTCCGGGCCTGGAAGGGGACAGGTGGGGCCCAATCCGCCAGAGGGGACAGGGCGGGGCCGTGTCCTACTCTGCTCCATCACAGCCCCTCCCAAGCCCCCCCAGACTCGCCCACCCCAGGGTTATATTAGTTTCATCCAAAATTCTTTTTTTTTTTAATTAAACGGTACTTGAGGAACACAAAGTTTCCTCTACCATTCTAAAGTCGTGTTGATTGTATGACTTTATGAAGTGAAATAAGATTACGAATCCAGCAGAAGTTGAAGTTCGGTTACCACCCAGTAATGACCTTTAGAGGGAGAGCAACGCAGTCAGGCGGTCCGCAGGCCAAGCCGGACTCCCTCACTTTAACCATAACAAACACTTAGGACCGGCCAGCTGTGTCTCAAGCTCGGAACATGATTGGTTCTTATTCTTTCCATCTTTATAAGAACCCATGAGGTGGGTAATACGATTACCAACGTCTTCCTTTTATCGATGGAGAAATTAGGGCACAGGAGGGTTGAGGGAAGCATCCAAGGTCACATGGCTGCCAATGGGCACAGTTGGGCCTTGAACCCAGGTCAGCTGGCCCAGAGAAGGTGCCAGGTGNGACTCAGTTTCCACACACACACAGAACCGCACGGGACTCAGTTTCCACACACAGAACCGCACGGGACTCAGTTTCCACACACACAGCCGCACGTGGGCCCTGCTCTGCACAGCTCCACCCCATCTCCTCTGTTCATCTTTGCTCTCAGGCTCCGGTGGCACCTGCAGTCCTGCCTCTCCCCTACCCCCACCGCCAAGTCCCTCCTCCTGAGACACAGCACGGGCACTGCAGACAGGTGGCACGCTACCTGCACCTGGGTAAGCCATAACTCTCGGGCATCTTCAATATAGATGAAGTCTTTACAAATCCTGACGCTCTTCCCTGAAATTCAGAAGTAGGATAGAAACACTGCACTTTCTAATGACAACCTCTACATTTCTAAGCACACGGTTGATGGCACGAGTGGGCTTCTCACTCACTCTGCTGACCTGGCCTCGAGGGTACGGCGGAGTTTAGGGATACAACCCCCAAAGGTTCTGAAGGTCTGAGGCTGGAAACCGAAAAACAGCAGCAAGGATTCTCAGTTCCCAACCTGAACTAAACCGGGATTTCTATAAACATCTGCTGAAATCACTCTGTCCCAGGCAGGCACTGTGCTGGGCATTTTCTCCAAGTTCCCTTTCTGCAAATGAAGAGACTCAGAGTACTCTGAAAACTGTTCACCAGGAACCAGAAATCGAGTCCTTGGCTAAGAAGCCACATTCCTTCTTGGTAAACAAGATGAAGAAAATCTATCATCTAGCAAGTAGAACAGCAAGAATCCACTGGTCTTTTTCCACCAGCAAATGGAATGTTAGGGGCAGAGTTCTGCTATTCCCTGGAGCCAGGACTAATGTGCCCCAGCACCTCACCATTGCCAATGCCCTCGTCACTTCCTCGCGCCTGCTGTGCTAAGACACAGTCCATCGTAGCTGAGCTCTGAAAGCCCCCAGCACTGTCACCTAGGAGAGAAGTGAGGGAGCTGTCAACGTACCAGAGGAGGGATGGGGAAAACAAGCTGGGCTGCCCGACCTGGAAAAGAGGGAACCAGGTGGGGCACCGGCAGTGACTTCAGACACATTAGTCCCAACAAAGGGAAGAAAAGTGAGCCCTGCTCTGAATCCCAGCCAGGGGAGGCCACAGGGAGGCACATTCACCTGCACCCGGGAAGGTTTCTAGGTGCCACGGTGTCCCCCAAAGGGGCTGCATTCAGCAGAGATGAGCTCCCTGTCCTTAGAGCTGCCACACCATGGTAGTCACCGGATAGAACATTGGGGATTCAAGGATGGACCCACCATTGATGTCTATGTGAGAAAAGAGCAAAAAACACAAGGACAGTCCTGGGAAGACAGGCATCTGTAAGGAAGGAGGGAGAGGGTGGCAGAAAGAATAGCAACAAAAAATAATAAAGCAACAGGAAAAAGGAAATAGTCAGCTGAGTCAGAGAAACGCTACACTCGAGAATCCTGCCACCTCCCACAAATTGTCACATGCCCCCGTCACCCTGAACGGGAGCAAATTTTGCCAAGTTCACATAAAACCAATACTACTCGGCTATTTGTCAAAATGGATTAGAGAAAGATTTGCAAAGCGCCCTAATACATTTAAGGCATGTACGACAGTACACAAAGGAAAATCTTCTGCAGCCAGATTTCTCAGACAAAGAAAGGCTTCAGGACGGACCCTGACAGGGCCACCAAAAGGCCAGGGAGGGCAGTGTCCACGGACACCAGCCAGCAGTGAGTGGAAGGGAGCAGGCTCTACGCAGGGTTCCGAGAAGGCTCGCAGCGGAACAGGGCGCACTGCCCACGCCTTGGCACGTGGGCACTCAGCTGCCCCTGGGCATAAGGAGGTCAAGGCGATGACCTCCAATGGAAGTCACGGTGTGCTCTCCGGAGACTATCCAAAAATCACTTAGGGTATTCTCTATTTCAGGGGACGTAACTGACCTGTACTGAGCACCCACTAGCCTACAAAATTTATCTGCCATAATCCACCCAATGCCTCCCAAGAAATCCGAGAGGTCCTGTTACACCCATCTTAAAGAGAGGGAACCGAGGCTGGACAGACCACACAGCCCAAGGTCAGTCACAG
Organism: Theropithecus gelada; assembly: GCF_003255815.1. Lineage (NCBI taxonomy): Eukaryota > Metazoa > Chordata > Mammalia > Primates > Cercopithecidae > Theropithecus > Theropithecus gelada. The sequence goes on from NC_037686.1 coordinate 591,129, forward strand.
GAGCAGCAGTGCAGGAAGCGGCTTCTCCAAACCACGCATTCCCCTCCTGGGGCCTCCATCGGGCCAAGAGACATGAATGCTGGTCTTGCCCTGCACACCCAGTGGGTCTCAGTCATTACAGGCACAGCCAGCAAAGGAAAACAGGCGATGGGAACATTTCCTTTCTCAAAGCAGCCGTGGGTGGCTGTAAAGGCAAATGATCCCATGTAAGTGATGCCCCTTGAGTTTGTGAGCAGCACAGATGGATGGATGGATGGATGATGGATGGATGATGGATGGATGGATGAATGGATGGATGGATGCATGGATGGATGGATGG